>NC_048590.1:15618412-15918412 GCF_013265735.2 Oncorhynchus mykiss
TTCGCTTCCTGCACCCGCACGCCTGACCAGCATCACCACCCTGGATGGTTCCGACCTTGAATATGTGGACATCTATAAGTACCTAGGTGTCTGGCTAGACTCTAAACTCTCCTTCCAGACCCATATCAAACATCTCCAATCGAAAATCAAATCAAGAGTCGGCTTTCTATTCCGCAACAAAGCCTCCTTCACTCACGCCGCCAAACTTACCCTAGTAAAACTGACTATCCTACCGATCCTCGACTTCGGCGACGTCATCTACAAAATTGCTTCCAACACTCTACTCAGCAAACTGGATGCAGTTTATCACAGTGCCATCCGTTTTGTCACTAAAGCACCTTATACCACCCACCACTGCGACTTGTATGCTCTAGTCGGCTGGCCCTCGCTACATATTCGTCGCCAGACCCACTGGCTCCAGGTCATCTACAAGTCCATGCTAGGTAAAGCTCCGCCTTATCTCAGTTCACTGGTTACGATGGCAACACCCATCCGTAGCACGCGCTCCAGCAGGTGTATCTCACTGATCATCCCTAAAGCCAACACCTCATTTGGCCGCCTTTCGTTCCAGTTCTCTGCTGCCTGTGACTGGAACGAATTGCAAAAATCGCTGAAGTTGGAGACTTTTATCTCCCTCACCAACTTCAAACATCTGCTATCCGAGCAGCTAACCGATCGCTGCAGCTGTACATAGTCTATTGGTAAATAGCCCACCCATTTTCACCTACCTCATCCCCATACTGTTTTTATTTATTTATTTTTATTTTTCTGCTCTTTTGCACACCAATCTCTACCTGTACATAACCATCTGATCATTTATCACTCCAGTGTTAATCTGCATAATTGTAATTATTTGCCTACCTTCTCATGCCTTTTACACACAATGTATATATAGACTCCCCTTTTTTCTACTGTGTTATTGACTTGTTAATTGTTTACTCCATGTGTAACTCTGTGTTGTCTGTTCACACTGCTATGCCTTATCTTGGCCAGGTCGCAGTTGCAAATGAGAACTTGTTCTCAACTAGCCTACCTGGTTAAATAAAGGTGAAATAAAAAATAAATAAAAAATAAAACACAATTATATGTGAAAGTCATAACTGTGCATGTTAGATTGATGGAGGATTTTCATGGGGCAATTTTACAGTAAAACTACCTCTTCCACATTGTTCCAGTAGAAAGGGAAGAGGTAAGAGGACAGGGGATGTTTATGAGGGCAAGTGTGTGACATTAAAAAGGGCTTGCACAACAATAAAAGGAATGAACAGTAATATCAGGTATGGGAACTATTCCGATTGTGTGCAGCTATGCGACATGGAATTCAACACTTGTTACCCAGGGATCATCGTGAAATATGCCACAGAACCCGATGACATGGAAAGACCAAACGTTTGTGCACTTATCAGATTGTGCACTTATGTGTTGCAGAGTTCTAATGCATATGCAATGCCATATTTCCTCAATGAGCTAAAGCCCTGGTTCGGCTTCGCTAATCCTCCGAATAACCCCGGCTAAATCTACAACACAGTCACTCCAGCTCTAACCAACTCTCCCTTTCTCTCCAATCTGTTTCATTCTTTGTAGATGACTTTGTTCATTTCTCACTCGCTGTTATCGTCATTATCACAATCGAGGAATAAGATCAGACAATTAGGTTCAAGGCAAATGCAGTACGCCTCCATTACCTGCCACAACAACAGTTCTCCTCGAGGGTTATTGTAACGTAATGGTTGAACTGCCTATCAGGGCTATTACACACATACTGTAGAGAGAAAGGCCAACAATGTAATATAGTCATTATGACTGATACGCTGAGACCTGCAACTGATGGTGTGTGAAGACTATGACTGCAGAGAGAAGTAAGGAAGGGGGGGGGGGATTGAGAGTTTTCACGTTGGTTATATGTCTGGACTAATCATGCGTGCCCTCTGTGGTTGAATGATCCTGTGCTATTGTGGTAACCTAACTCTATA
Organism: Oncorhynchus mykiss; assembly: GCF_013265735.2. Taxonomy (NCBI): domain Eukaryota; kingdom Metazoa; phylum Chordata; class Actinopteri; order Salmoniformes; family Salmonidae; genus Oncorhynchus; species Oncorhynchus mykiss. The sequence continues at coordinate 15,620,386 of NC_048590.1, forward strand.
GGGCTACTAAATAGATTACGCCACCTTCTGCTTAATGAGGGGAAGTACCTCAACCTTAAATAAAGGTGTATTCAGGTAAGTGCCAGAATAATGGAAACAGTTGAGTAAATGAGGGAGACAAAGGATATTGAAAGCAAGTGCTTCCACACAGGTGTGATTCCTGAATGAATTAAGCAATTAACATCCCATCACGCTTAGGGTCTTGTATAAAAATGCTGGTCAGGCCATTATTTTGGCTATCATAGCTTATGCCCACATAGGTTTGATGAGCATGAAAATGATGTAAACCGTATGCCATGGCCGACTCAGTCACCAGACCTCAACCCAATTGAACACTTATGAGAGATTCTGGAGCAGCGCCTGAGACAGCGTTTTGCACCAACATCAACAAAACACCATCCCTCCAAGAGTTCCTGACACATGTATAATCTATGCCATGATTCATTGAAGCGATTCTGGCTCGTGGTGGCCCGATTACATATTAAAACGGGATGTTGGTGTTTCCTTTATTTTGTCCCTTACCTGTAGTTTTCCCAGGTCACCAGATGAGGCCTTTTTTGAGAATGCAAGAGGTTGAATGATTTTTGTCTCAGATATTTGAAAACAAGACCACACTGCGTCCCCCTGCAGATCGCTTCCAGCGCGCCGCCCGCCCCCCTCACCACGACACCTGCAGGTAGCGATGTGGAAATGCAGAGAAAAGAAAAAGCACAGCAAACCACACAGAATACCAAAGAGGAGGAAGCATGTACATTCCAAAAAATGATCGGCTGTTGAAACTACACACAACTCAAAGACCACATGGAAACTGGAGATGTCTTTACAATCACTGGTTAAAGGACAACCTGCACGACGCAGTCAGCCACATTTTGAAATGTTGCATTTTGAAACGGGGGTCACCCAAACAGAAAGACAAATGCAAAACTGTTTTGTCAATCACTCATATTGATTATTAAGTCGAAATCAATTGCGGGAGATGAGGTTGCACATCCTGTTACATCTAACACAGCAACAAAAAAAACGTGGAATCTGGAAATACTGTCTACATAGTGCAAGTGAAGAGCAAACATGGATTTAAAAAATAAATACAAATATAATAACACATTTAAAAAATAAAGCAACACCTCTCCCCATGTGACCTACAATCTTAGATAAAAAGGGTTCCAAAAGCGTTCTTCGGCTGTCCCCGTAGGCAAACTGTTTTTGGTTCCAGGTAGAACCTTTTTTGGTTCCAGGTAGAACGCTTCTGCTTAAAGTGTTCCACATTGTACTGAAAAGGGTTTTACCTGGAACCAAAAAGGCTTCTTCAAAGGGTTCTCCTACGGGGACAGCCGAAGAACCCTTTTAGGTTCTCGATGGCACCTTTTCTTCTAAGAGTGTACTTGTGTGTAGGGCCTAACGTGTATGTGTAAGTGAAAGATGCACACTACATGCTCTTGTTGTTTAATGTACTGTATGTCAATTGTAAAAGTATTTTGTCTATAATGTATTTTTTGTTATGTGTCAGACCCCAGTAAAATGATCTGTCGGAATTGGCGTCGGCTAATCAGGATCCTAATAAAATCAACAACCAACAAATCACTGGGAAAGGGGGATACCTAGTCAGTTGAAATGTGGCTTCAGCATTCAACCCAACCCCTCTGAATCAGAGAGGTGCAGGGGCTGCCTTAATCGACATCCACGGCACCGGGGAAGAGTGGGTTAATTGCCTTGCTCAGGAGCAGAACTACAGATTTTGACCTTGTCAGCTTGGGTTTTCAATTCAGCAACCTTTCGGTTAGTGGCCCAACGCCTTAACCACTAGCCTACCGGCCACTGGCTAGAGGACTTTTGTAAAAGGCAGCTAACTACATTTTGAAGTGTCGCATTTTGATTCAATGCGGTACAAATAACACAACTCTTTTATTGTTAAATACTTCCATTGATTTCACGCTGAAATCAAAAGAACAGGGGGCAAATATTTGGAGTGTAACACTGTTTAAACTCACACTATTCAAAGGCCACGTGGAAACTTGGAATAACTTATACATGGTTGGTTAGATGAGAACTTTTTTTATATCTATATTTTGGAATGTTGGATGTTGAGTTCGGGAGGCTGCAATCACTGAAAAGGAAACAAACCACTTTTATGTTCCTTAACTCGGTCCTGGGGACCCCAATGAGTCCACATTTAGGTTTTTGCCCTAGCACCGCACAGCTGATTCAAATAATTAAAGCTTGATGATGAGTTGATTATTTGAATCATCTGTGTAGTGTTAGGGCAAAAACCTACATGTGCACCCCTCCCAAGACACAGTGCGCGCTGGATCAAATGCAGGCAGTGGCGGAGAAACACAGACAGAGGGCGTGTCCGAAATCTGGCTTGCGTACTACTTACTTAAACTGCATACTGTGTACTAATCGTACCACGTACAATTTAGCACGTACTGTTTAGTAAAAAAGTAGTATGTAGTATGCCGAGGCCGCAACGTACTCCTTTTGGTGCTTTCAATTCAACTGGGAACTCGGGGAAACAAAATGACTGGAACATCAGTGATTTTTTTCAGAGTTCCCTTGTTGTCTGAGTTCTCATCAGTTATGGCTCACCTGTAGCCCCACCCAGTGACCTTTCACTACAGCGAAGTTCGGGAGTGTTGTTGTTTTGGGCCAACGTTAGCTAGCTAAGTGGCTAGCATTTGGAACGATGTAAGCTGTAAGCCTAAGCATTAATCAATTGTCACCTGAAACTTGAAGGAACGGGTGACGCAGTCGAGGAATGCAGTGCTGAGGCAGAGGGCTCATATTGAGGACGACTGGCTAGCTACTACTCTGAACTGTCTGTGGTGAGCTTTCTGGCACACAGAGAGGTTGGGGCATCACGCAAGTGGGTGCCAGACATTGTGAAGAAGTACAGTGGCTACATGACTCAGACTGGTTCCCAGAGTAGCTAGCCCTCTAGATCTTCACCAGACATCATCTTCATCCCTTCATCGACCATCTCGTTGACCACCTTCCTCTGATCAAGCCATGAACCTTTCCATCTTTGGAGGATGCATGCACTCAGACTTGGTCTCTATTGGTTGACTTAGCCAACCATAGCTAGGCTACTCATTTAATGTGATTTGAGTTTTTGAAAAAGCGCTATATAAATTATTATTATTATACCAAAGATGGTTTATGTAGTTTAGCAGAGCAAAATGCTCTGATTAAGGCCAGGAGGCCAACACGTAAGCTTCAAGAAAAAAAGTGATGCTAGCAATAACAGTATGCAGGTGTCATGTATTGTCATGTTGTGTCTTGTTTCTGTCCTCTCTCTTCACCCTGTCTCCCTCTGCTGGTCGTTTTAGGTTACCTTTTCTCCCCCTCTTTCCCCCAGCTGTTCCTTGTCTCCTCCTAACTACCTCGTCACCCCTTTTCCCACCTGTTCCCTTTTTCCCTCTGATTAGTCCTCTATATCTCTCTCTGTTTTTGTTTCTGTCTTTGTCGGATTCTTGTTTGTGTTATTCATGCCTGAACCAGACTATCGTCATGTTTGCTGCAACCTTGTCCTGTCGGAATCTGCCGGTCCATCTGAGCCTACCTATGTTTTGTTATTAAAGAAGCTCTGTTTACGTTAATTCGCTTTTGGGTCCTCATTCACGCACCGTAACAGAAGAATCCGACCAAGAATGGACCCAGCGACTTCGGATCCTCTCCACTCAGCCGTCGAGATCCAGGGAGCGATGCTAGGCAGACACGAGCAGGAATTGTCTGCTGCTCGACATGCCGTTGAGACCCTGGCCACCCAAGTCTCCAACCTCACAGAACAGGTTCACCATCTCCGCCTCGATCCACCGGCCACTTCCAGGGCTTTCGAATCTCCGGAGCCCAGAATCAATAACCCGCCGTGTTACTCTGGGGAGCCCACTGAATGCCGCTCGTTCCTCACCCAGTGTGATATTGTGTTTTCTCTCCAGCCCAACACTTACTCCAGGAGCACTGCTCGTGTCGCCTACGTCATATCTCTCCTTACTGGACGGGCTCGTGAGTGGGGCACGGCAATCTGGGAGGCAAGGGCTGAGTGTACTAACCAGTATCAGGACTTTAAGGAGGAGATGATACGGGTTTTTGATTGATCTGTTTTTGGGGAGGAGGCCTCCAGGGTCCTGTCTTCCCTATGTCAAGGTAATCGATCCATAACAGACTACTCTATTGAGTTTCGCACTCTTGCTGCCTCCAGTGGCTGGAACGAGCCGGCTTTGCTCGCTCGTTTTCTGGAGGGTCTCCGCGCAGAGGTAAAGGATGAGATTCTCTCCCGGGAGGTTCCTTCCAGCGTGGATTCCTTGATTGAACTCGCTATTCGCATTGAGCGACGGGTTGATCTTCGTCACCGAGCTCGTGGAAAGGAGCTCGCGTTCTCCGTTGCCCCCCTCTCCGCATCACTACCATCTTCCTCTGCCGGCTCGGGTGCTGAGCCTATGCAGCTGGGAGGTATCCGCATCTCGACTAAGGAGAGGGAACGGAGAATCACCAACCGCCTCTGTCTCTATTGCGGTTCTGCTGGTCATTTTGTCACTTCATGTCCAGTAAAAGCCAGAGCTCATCAGTAAGCGGAGGGCTACTGGTGAGCGCTACTACTCCTGTCTCTCCTTCAAGATCCTGCACTACCTTGTCGGTCCATCTACGCTGGACCGGTTCGTCAGCTTCCTGCAGTGCCTTAATAGACTCTGGGGCGGAGGGCTGTTTTATGGACGAGACCTGGGCTCGGGAACATGACATTCCTCTCAGACAGTTAAGGGAGTCCACGGCCTTGTTCGCCCTGGATGGTAGTCCTCTCCCCAGGATTCAGCGTGAGACGCTACCTTTAACCCTCACTGTTTCTGGTAATCATAGCGAAACCATTTCTTTTTTAATTTTTCGTTCACCTTTTACACCTGTTGTTTTGGGCCATCCCTGGCTAGTTTGTCATAATCCTTCCATTAATTGGTCTAGTAATTCTATCCTCTCCTGGAACGTCTCTTGTCATGTGAAATGTTTAATGTCTGCTATCCCTCCTGTTTCCTCTGTCTCTTCTTCACAGGAGGAGCCTGGTGATTTGACAGGGGTGCCGGAGGAATATCACGATCTGCGCACGGTGTTCAGTCGGTCCAGGGCCACCTCTCTTCCTCCACACCGGTCGTATGATTGTAGTATTGATCTCCTTCCGGGAACCACTCCCCCCCGGGGTAGACTATACTCTCTGTCGGCTCCCGAACGTAAGGCTCTCGAAGATTATTTGTCTGTAGCTCTTGCCGCCGGTACCATAGTCCCCTCCTCCTCTCCCGCCGGAGCGGGGTTTTTTTTTGTTAAGAAGAAGGACGGGTCCCTGCGCCCCTGCATAGATTATCGAGGGCTGAATGACATAACAGTGAAGAATCGTTATCCGCTTCCTCTTATGTCTTCAGCCTTCGAGATCCTGCAGGGAGCCAGGTTTTTCACTAAGTTGGACCTTCGTAACGCTTACCATCTCGTGCGCATCAGGGAGGGGGACGAGTGGAAGACGGCGTTTAACACTCCGTTAGGGCACTTTGAATACCGGGTTCTTCCTTTCGGCCTCGCTAACGCTCCAGCTGTCTTTCAGGCATTAGTCAATGATGTCCTGAGAGACATGCTGAACACCTTTGTTTTCGTTTACCTTGACGATATCCTGATTTTTTCACCGTCACTCCAGATTCATGTTCAGCACGTTCGACGTGTCCTCCAGCGCCTTTTAGAGAATTGTCTTTTTGTGAAGGCTGAGAAGTGCTCTTTTCACGCCTCCTCCGTCACATTTCTCGGTTCTGTTATTTCCGCTGAAGGCATTAAGATGGATCCCGCTAAGGTCCAAGCTGTCATTGATTGGCCCGTCCCTAAGTCACGCGTCGAGCTGCAGCGCTTTCTCGGCTTCGCGAACTTCTATCGTCGTTTCATCCGTAATTTCGGTCAGGTGGCAGCTCCTCTCACAGCCCTTACTTCTGTCAAGACGTGCTTTAAGTGGTCCGTTTCCGCCCAGGGAGCTTTTGATCTCCTCAAGAATCGTTTTACATCCGCACCTATCCTTGTTACACCTGACGTCACTAGACAGTTCGTTGTCGAGGTTGACGCGTCAGAGGTGGGCGTGGGAGCCATTCTTTCTCAGCGCTCCCTCTCTGACGACAAGGTCCACCCTTGCGCGTATTTTTCTCATCGCCTGTCGCCGTCGGAACGTAACTATGATGTGGGAAACCGCGAACTGCTCGCCATCCGCTTAGCCCTAGGCGAATGGCGACAGTGGTTGGAGGGGGCGAACGTTCCTTTTGACGTTTGGACTGACCATAGGAACCTTGAGTACATCCGTTCTGCCAAACGACTTAATGCGCGTCAGGCGCGCTGGGCGCTGTTTTTCGCTCGTTTCGAGTTCGTGATTTCTTATCGTCCGGGCTCTAAGAACACCAAGCCTGATGCTTTATCTCGTCTCTTCAGTTCTTCAGTAGCCTCCACTGACCCCGAGGGGATTCTCCCTGAGGGGCGTGTTGTCGGGTTGACTGTCTGGGGAATTGAGAGGCAGGTAAAGCAAGCACTCACTCAAACTCCGTCGCCGCGCGCTTGTCCTAGGAACCTTCTTTTCGTTCCCGTTCCTACTCGTCTGGCCGTTCTTCAGTGGGCTCACTCTGCCAAGTTAGCCGGCCACCCTGGCGTTCGGGGTACGCTTGCTTCCATTCGCCAGCGTTTTTGGTGGCCCACCCGGGAGCATGACACGCGTCGCTTCGTGGCTGCTTGTTCGGTCTGCGCGCAGACTAAGTCCGGTAACTCCCCTCCTGCCGGCCGTCTCAGGCCGCTTCCCATTCCCTCTCGACCGTGGTCTCACATCGCCTTAGATTTTGTCACCGGACTGCCTTCGTCAGCGGGGAAGACTGTTATTCTTACGGTTGTCGACAGGTTCTCTAAGGCGGCTCATTTTATTCCCCTTGCTAAGCTTCCTTCTGCTAAAGAGACGGCACAAATCATCATCGAGAATGTTTTCAGAATTCATGGCCTTCCGTCAGACGTCGTTTCGGACAGAGGTCCGCAATTCACGTCTCAATTTTGGAGGGAGTTTTGCCGTTTGATTGGGGCTTCCGTCAGTCTCTCTTCCGGCTTTCACCCCCAGTCTAACGGTCAAGCAGAACGGGCCAATCAGACTATTGGTCGCATCTTACGCAGTCTTTCTTTTCGCAACCCTGCGTCTTGGTCAGAACAGCTCCCCTGGGCAGAATACGCCCACAACTCGCTTCCTTCGTCTGCGACCGGGCTATCTCCTTTTCAGAGTAGCCTCGGGTACCAACCTCCGCTGTTCTCATCTCAGTTCGCCGAGTCCAGCGTCCCCTCCGCTCAGGCTTTTGTCCAACGTTGCGAGCGCACCTGGAAGAGGGTCAGGTCTGCACTTTGCCGTTATAGGGCGCAGACTGTGAGAGTTGCTAATAAGCGTAGAACTAAGAGTCCTAGATATTGTCGCGGTCAGAGAGTTTGGCTCTCCACTCAGAACCTTCCCCTCAAGACCGCTTCTCGCAAGTTGACCCCGCGGTTCATTGGTCCGTTCCGTATTTCCCAGATCATTAATCCTGTCGCAGTTCGACTTCTTCTTCCGCGATATCTTCGTCGCGTCCACCCGGTCTTCCATGTCTCCTGTGTCAAGCCCGTTCTTCGCGCCCCCGCTCGTCTTCCCCCCCCCATCCTTGTCGAGGGCGCACCCATCTACAGGGTCCGTAGGATTTTGGACATGCGTCCTCGGGGCCGTGGTCATCAGTACCTAGTAGATTGGGAGGGGTACGGTCCTGAGGAGAGGAGTTGGGTTCCCTCTCGGGACGTGCTAGACCGTGCGCTGATCGATGATTTCCTCCGTTGCCGCCAGGTTTCCTCCTCGAGTGCGCCAGGAGGCGCTCGGTGAGTGGGGGGGTACTGTCATGTATTGTCATGTTGTGTCTTGTTTCTGTCCTTTCTCTTCACCCTGTCTCCCTCTGCTGGTCGTTTTAGGTTACCTTTTCTCCCCCTCTTTCCCCCAGCTGTTCCTTGTCTCCTCCTAACTACCTCGTCACCCCTTTTCCCACCTGTTCCCTTTTTCCCTCTGATTAGTCCTCTATATCTCTCTCTGTTTTTGTTTCTGTCTTTGTCGGATTCTTGTTTGTGTTATTCATGCCTGAACCAGACTATCGTCATGTTTGCTGCAACCTTGTCCTGTCCTGTCGGAATCTGCCGGTCCATCTGAGCCTACCTATGTTTTGTTATTAAAGAAGCTCTGTTTACGTTAATTCGCTTTTGGGTCCTCATTCACGCACCGTAACAGCAGGTTTCCTTTTTCTTTCAACGTATCTAATTGTTACCATGTACCGGCAACAAGATAGCTCAGATGTGAGAGTTCATTTTTTCATGTTGAAAGTAAAACATTCCAACAGTAGATGTACTGATATATTTGTTATATTATTATTACAAACAATAAACACTTTTCAATGAGAACAGAAATCGAATTTGAGTCTAAAAAAGGACTTCACCAAAAACAGTACAAAATGAATAAATGAAAGCTACAAATAAAATACATAAAACTATTTCTTAACATGGCCTCTAAAATGGCCTTAAGGCGTGCCTCCATGGCAATCACCTCCTTCTCCTGCTCTTTCTCCAGCGTCCACATCTGCACCTAGAGAGGATGAGGAGATGATAACCGGTGGGGTGATTGAGTGGCAGCCTCCCAGCGCCTCATCCATCACCGCATACTACTTCCATGGTGCGGCTGTGGCCTCCCCTCCCGCCGTGCTGACTCCGGTGTGGGGAGATTCCAACTCGTGAAAAATATGAAAAGGATAGCTTTCAGCATCAAACATCTACATGTAAAGCCCTGTAAAAGGTATTATGATAATTGCAATACATTTTCCTGGAATACTTGCAACTCTCTGACATGTTTATATGACGTGGCAGATAGCCTAGCGGTTAAGAGGGTAGGGCCAGTAACCCAAAGGTCACTAATTGAAATCCCCAAGCTGACAGGGTGAAACCTCTGTTTAATGGGCCTTTGAACCAGGCACATAATCCTAATTGCTCCTGTAAGTCACTCTGGATAAGAGGGTTGACCTAAATGTATGTCTTCACACTTACATGAATATGCCAATGAAGCATAGGAAATAGATGGGAAGGTGTGGTTGCTTTCAGAGAAAATGGGAACTTTATTATCCAAGCAGAGCAACAAAAGGTCACGGTGACATGACGTAGCTTACCATGTGTTTTCGCTTGTGGTTTTCCCACTGCTGCCCCTCCAGCTCACACTCCTTGACGTAGATCCCGAAAAGACAGATGAAGCACATTATTTACAAATCATGAGCAAAGTAGAGTTGTGTGAACTCTCCGTAGATAACTAGACTGCCACATACTTGAGAGCCAAGGTGAAACAGTAATGAGTGCAGTTTACTGTTACTTTCGTTACAACAGGTTAGGTGCAAGGAAACTAGCTAGCTAGACCCATTCAGGCTGTAACCATTCAGGTAGAAACGAATGTTGCATAGCCTGAACATTTACAATCAGCTCAACACAGATCAAGTGAAGTGACAAATCAGGAGCACTAGAATAAAAGAGAAACGTTAGGTCCAGAAAATAGGAATGCAGGCTACCGCGTTACTAACGCTAGCTATAGCTAGTGGCAGTGCATCGTGCAATGGCAAGAGAGCTATGGCCACATGATTTACTCAAAATCGGTTTTGAGGCATTTCTAAACTGAATTAAATGCCTGGTATTGTCATTCGACCCTGCAAAAGTTTGGGCACATGCCCTGGTATTTACAAGTAGCTAGCTAACTAGGCCAATGCATTGTGCCTGTGAAATTCCAGAAAAGTGTGCACCGAATTCTACTAGATGAAAAGACAAAATGAGCATAATATCGTAGCATTTAAAGCGTTCTTGATTTTAAATGTTTTATTCACATACTATTAAACGTTCTATTTTCGCATACTGAGAATGTGTAATGCGCAAATGCGTTGTCTATGTTATTCATTGGTTTTGGTAGAGCATTCCCATATCTAGTTGATCAACTGTTGTCAAAGCCAAAATGAGTATATATCATCCGGGCATTTAAAGTATACGAGAAGATTCGAAATGTCACATACTATAAAACTTACATTTTTCACATACTCAAATGGCCTACTATTTAGGACACAAGCATGGGTATTTGGACACGGCCAGACACCTCCACAAGATTAAGGCAGAGGAGCAAGAGCTCCGATAGATGAGAGTTAGCTGTAATATTTGTTGCCTCTCCTGTAGCTGATAATCTGGGAAGCGCCGTTAACACAGCTAACAGCTAAGAATCTATGCCATGAATATGCTTCAGGAAACAGTGACTGGCACACACTATACATTAGCAATGAATCATTACATATTTAGTGATCACGGAAAAAAATTCAATATTCGAAATACAGAATAAGATTGTTTCCTACTTTTGCAAGGGCTGTACATGCACCTGGACTGGCTCCCTTTCCACTGTCCCTACTATTGGACATACACTACCGGTCAAAAGTTTGAGAACAAATACTCATTCAAGGGTTTTTCTTTATTTTCTACTATTTTCTACATTGTAGAGTGATAGTAAAGACATCAACTGATCGGCTCAAACGCATTAAGAAGGAAATCATTCCCACAAATTAACTTTTAAGACCTGTTAATTGAAATGTATTCCAGGTGACTACCTCATGAAGCTGGTTGAGAGAATGTCAAGAATGTACAAAGCTGTCATTAAGGCAAAGGGTGGCTATTTGAAGAATCTCAAATATAAAATACATAAAACACTTTTTTGGTTACTACATGATTCCATATGTGTTATTGCATAGTTTTGACATCTTCACTATTATTCTACAATGTAGAAAATAGTACAAATAAAGAAAAACACTTGAATGAGTAGATGATCTAAAACTTTTGACTGGTAATGTAAGTTTAGCACAGGTAAAGGATGCATCAACTGGTATGAATGAAACCAGAGTGTCACGTTCTGACCTTAGTTCCTTTGTGATGTCTTTGTTTTAGTATGGTCAGGGCGTGAGTTGGGTGGACAGTCTATGTTCTTTTTTCTATGATTTGGTATTTCTGTGTTTGGCCTGGTATGGTTATCAATCAGAGGCAGCTGTCAATCGTTGTCCCTGATTGAGAACCATACTTAGGCAACCTGTTTTCGCCCTTGACTTGTGGGTGATTATACTTTCTGTTTAGTGTGGTTTGCAGACGCAGCTGTTTCGGTTGTGCTTTTTTTGTTTGATGTTGTTCAGTTTAAATAAATAACATGAACACGTACCACGCTGCGCTTTGGCCCTCACCTTCTTCCACCGACGACCGTTACACAGAGAAAACATTTACCAGGACAAGACGAGTTAAAGACTGGGCTGAGTCCCGCCATGTCCTGGATGATTCCCTTTTATACCCTAAATACAACACTGGATACACGCTACGACACGCAACATGTTAGAGTGTGGTAGAGATGGAGGAAGGGGAGGAATAAAGTGGACTGTATGCTTCCTAGTCGAAACAGTTTGCCCATATATTATGTGACATTTTGTGACGTTTTTGTTCGTTTTGGTGTTTGGCAACATTCGGCAGGTTTTTTTTCTGCTGTTAACGCACGCAACCTTTTTTCTTGAGGCAAGTCGAAGTTCGGTAGCCAAAGTCTAAGCACCTACGTCAGTGATTTGTCAAGTTTAGGGATTCTCAGTGGTGGGCCGTCAGGGCCAGCAAGGCCTTCTCTGCTGGCCTAAACTTAATCAGAATATAATTTTTTTTAAATATATTTTCCCACAAATATGTATTAAATTATACCCCAGAGTAAGAGTTATACTCTTCATTTCATGGCTTTCCTCTTGGTTGCACTGCTTCCAGCCCCAGGTTGAGATTTGGAGGGCTGGTCTTTATGTTAGATCTTTTATCTAATCATATTCAGCCACCAGGGGTCTAAAATCTGCCCTCGGGCCTCCAGAATCAACAGTGCGGGCGCTTGTAGCTTAAAGTGAATGGAAATGAAAATTTAGTGTCAACCAATCAGCTTTAGAGTTGGCTGTTGTACGCCTGCTGGCTGTCTCCAGTGTTACACAGGAGCCAGCTAGCAGGCGTAGTGCGTGCACGTCTTTTGATTGGTTTACCAATATTGAGAGGCAGGTCTATGCAGAACCTCAGAACTAGGAAACTGAATTTGATAAACGAATTAATTTGCGTACTACTAAGCTGTTTTTTCAACCCACAATGGCGGAAGGAGGAGAAGATATCGATTTGGTCGAGGATATAATTATAACGCCATTCTCAAGACGAACTTTTCAAGAAAAGTTAGACATTGTAAGGAGAGGTCGCCCGATGCCGACGCTACAAAGCCTGTCACAGATGGGAAAGGGGTTCGTTCGCCACTTTCAAAGTTCCAACTACGAGCGCTATCAATGGCTCACAGGCTCTGAGAAGCACTGCAAACTGTACTGCTGGGAATGCCTATTATTTGCAAGTGATCGATTTGGTGTTTGGAGCCACACTGGCTTTGCAAACTTGAGTTGTCTAACCAAGGCAGCAACGAGACACCGAAGTACGGCTGGGCACTTACAAGCAATGGTGCTTTTGAAAACTTTTGGGGACACCTGAGTGGATCTACAGCTCAACGAACAAGCGCGCAGGGCAACGGAGCTGCACAATGAAAAGGTGAAGAAAAATAGGGAAATATTGAAAAGACTCATTGATTGTCATGGCATCATAATGATGGTAATAAGAGGTGGATTAATTCGGGTGGGACTGTGTAGGACCTCAATGAAGGTACAGGCCCCAGGCCCACGGCACGCCACTGGGGATTCTTCAATCAAGTGTTTTTTTTGTTGTCATTTAACGAGAGACAACTAGTTTTTATGCAAATGTTTCACTTCTACTGCAACAAACATCTTAGTTAGATGTAAAATTGCCTGACTAAAACCTGATTACAGATTTTTTTATTTATATTAGATTAATTGTTCACTTCGATGTTCACTTCGCCTAGCCAAACCTGTCACGCCCTGATCTGTTTCACCTGTCCTTGTGATTGTCTCCACCCCCTCCAGGTGTCGCTTATTTTCCCCAGTGTATTTATCCCTGTGTTTCCTGTCTCACTGTGCCAGTTCGTCTTGTCTGTTCAAGTCAACCAGAGTGTTTTTCCCGTGCTCCTGCTTTTCTATTCTCTTTTACTAGTCCTTCCGGTTTTGACCTTTGCCTGTTCTGGACTCCATTCCCGCCTGCCTGACCATTCTCCCTGCCCTGACCTCGAGCCTGCCTGCCATTCTGTACCTCTGGAACTCTGAACTGGTTTTGACCTTTTGCCTGTCCACAACCATTCTCTTGCCTACCCTTTTTGGACCCTTCTTGGACTCTAACCATCTGCCTCCTGTGTCTGTGTAACCGATGTTAAATGGCTAGCTAGTTAGCGGTGGTGCGCGCTAATAGCGTTTCAATCGGGTGACGTCACTCGCTTTGAGACCTGAAGTAGATGTTCCCCTTGCTCTGCATAAACAGAGACAAAAATAGAGAGATGAATGGAAAATTTAACAAAACAAGTGGCTTGAGAGAGAGAAAGGGAGACGGAGAGAGGGAAACAGCGACAGGACTGTGTGAATATGATAGAGAAAGAGACACAGACAGACAATAGAGTGAGTGAGAGATGGGGAGAGAGAGATAGGGTGCATATTACATCAAACTCAATAACCTCTCCCTGTTACGGCTTTACACTGATGTGTAGCAGAAACTCATGTACCATTACTCACTCTAACCAGCAGTTACGACTGAATGGGCTTAGCTAATGGCAGATTAGCAATGGAGGGAGAGAGATCGAGAGAGGGAAAGAGAGGTTAGGAGTTGAGTGCGCGATGGCACGGAGGCGGTGTGCAATCTGACATGCAGGTAATGGAAGGTATGGAATAACACTGCTGGGCACTGATCTAATTTACACTGAGAGATGGAAATGTAGAGAGGATGGGAAAGGGAGAGATAGGGGAGGGAGATATGATCAAGAGTAGATAGTGAGAAGGCCCTCGGAATATGGTGTCAGGAAAATAACCTCACACTGATCCTCAAAACTGGGGCCCCACAAGGGTGCGTTCTCAGCCCTCTCATGTGCTCCTTGTTCACCCATGACTGCGTGGCCATGCACGCCTCCAACTCAAGGGGCACTCGGAGTGTGGTTTCGGGAAAATAACCTCACACTCAATGTCAACAAAACAAAGGAGATGATCGTGGACTTCAGTAAACAGCAGAGGGAGCAGCCCCCCTATCCACATCGACTGGACAGCAGTGGAGAAGGTGGAACGTTTTAAGTTCCTCGGCGTACACATCACGGACAAACTGAAATGTTACACCCACACAGACAGCTTGGTGAAGAAGGTGCAGCAGCGTATCTTCAACCTCAGGAGGCTGAAGAAATTTGGCTTGTCACCAAAAACACTTACAAACTTTTACAGACGCACAATTGAGAGCATACTGTCGGGCTGTATCACCACCTGGTACGGCAACTGCTCCGCCCACAACCGTAAGGCTCTCCAGAGGATAGTGAGGTCTGCACAACACATCACTGGGTGCGAACTACCTGCCCTCCAGGACACCTACACCACCCGATGTCACAGAAAGGCCAAAAAGATCATCAAGGACAACAACCACCCCAGCCACTGCCTGTTCACCGCGCAGTCATCCAGAACGCGAGGTCAGTACAGGTGCATCAAAGACTGAAAAACAGCTTCTATCTCAAGGCCATCGGACTGTTTAACAGCCATCACTAACATTGAGTGGCTGCTGCCAACATACTGACTCATCTCTATCCACTTTAATAATGAAAAATTGATGTAATAAATGTATCACTAGCCACTTTATATAATGTTTACATGCCCTACATTACTCATCTCATATGTACAGTATATACTGCACTCTATACCATCTACTGCATCTTGCCTATGCCGTTCGGCCATCGCTCATTCATAAACTTTATGTACATATTCTTATTCATTCCTTTACACTTGTGTGTATAAGGTAGTTGTTGTGAAATTGTTCGATAACTTGTTAGATACTACTGCACGGTCGGAACTAGAAGCACAAGCATTTCGCTACACTCGCATGAACATCTGCTAACCATGTGTATGTGACAAATAAAATTGGATTTGATTTGATAGACGAGAGAAAGAGAAAAATATTCATAAGCAGAGAGAGATCTAGAAAGAGTGTTTGAGTAAGAGAGATGTACTTTACATTTTAGTCATTCAGCAGACGCTCTTATCCAGAGCGACTTACGAGAGAGAGAGAGAGAGAGAGAGAGATGGGTATGTAATGTAAGAAGATGGCGTTAAACACGGGTTAGGTTGAGTCGTGTAAATGTTTTTTATTGAATGGGTGAAAATATAGGATGTGGATCTGATGTGTCAAGTTACTGATGAAAAACTGCGTCATGACTTTAGAGTAGTGTGTAAATCGATTATGTGTCAATGAAAGTATGTTCATGGGAAAATATCATGTGTGCTGTTCATTTCCCACACAAACCCTTTGTCCATGTTAAGTGTGTGTGCGTACATGCACGCATGGGTGTGTGTGTGGGGGTATGTGCGTGAGTGCTTGGCAGGATATAAATATGAACCAATGGATTGAACTACTATCTAATTTGTCTGTGCCTACTGCCTAGGGGTAGTATGAAATTAGATCAGAATCCATTTGTTTGTCATCCTTCCATGGGTCTATGATGTCATTCAAAAAGGAGTGATGTCATTTTGGGCCTGTGTGTGTGTGTGTGTGTGTGTGTGTGTGTGTGCGCGCCTACGTAGTCAGAGTTTGAGTGAGTGGAGGAATTTGGGCCTCAGGCTATAGCAGGGTGAGTTTGGGGTGTATGGAGAGATAAGAGGGAATGCGTCCCTGTGGCAAACAACAGCCTGGGGGTCCCTAGAGTAATCAGCTCTCTCTCTCTCTCTCTCTCTCTCTCTCTCTCTCTCTCTCTCTCTCTCTCTCTCTCTCTCTCTCTCTCTCTCTCTCTCTCTCTCTCTCTCTCTCTCTCTCTCTCTCTCTCTCTCTCTCTCTCTCTCTCTCTCTCTCTCTCTCTCTCTCTCTCTCTCTCTCTCTCTCTCTCTCTCTCTCTCTCTCTCTCTCTCTCTCTCTCTCTCTCTCTCTCTCTCATTGACATATTATAAACAACACCTTCTGTTTGAGATGTGGTAGTTAGACATGAGTTGGGTGGGGGGAAAAAAAGTTAGAACCAGATTGCTCATTGCACTTTCCAGCTGTCTTGTATTACAGCAAATCATCACGAGATTGTACTCAGAGACAAGAACTCAAAGATTGATTCCTAAATTGGATAGTTGGATCTTTGGAGTGTTCTAGAATAGACCTCCGGTCATTTAGAACATTCTGGAATGAACCTCTTCAGAGTCTTCACAATGTTCTAGAATAGACCTCTGGTAGCATATAATACTGTAGAACATTCAGTGCCATGGCAGTTGTCTAGAATATAGCCCTATTTTACTATATAATTCTACAGTACCTACTATGGGAAACTGGGTGGTTCAAGCCCTGAATGCTGATTGGTTGACAGCTGTGATACATCAGTATGACAAAACATTTCTTTTTACTGCTCTAATTAGATGCGTTGGTAACCAGTTTATAATAGCAATACGGGCACCTCTAGGGTTTGTGGTATGTGGCCAATATACCACAGCTAAGGGCTGAACCCAGACACTCTGTGTTGCGTTGTGCGTAAGAGCAGCCCTTTGCCGTGGTATATTGGCCATATGCCACACCCCCTCGGGCCTTATTGCTTAAGTATACTACAGACCACAAAGACACTACAGTAATGTTTGGGAAAAAACACTGCAGTCTGCAAAAACACTACAGTTATTACTATAGTACATAGTTGTCACGCCCTGACCTGAGTATTCTTTGTTTTCTTTATTGTTTTGGTTAGGTCAGGGTGTGACATGGGTGATATGTGTTTTTGTACTGTCTAGGGGGTTTGTAGGTCTATGGGGTTGTTTATCATCTAGGTGTTTATATATGTCTATGGTTGCCTAGATTGGTTCTCAATTAGAGGCAGGTGTTTATCGTTGTCTCTGATTGGGAACCATATTTAGGCAGCCATCTCCTTTGGGTATTTCGTGGGTTATTGTCTATGTCTAGTTGCCTGTGTCTGCACTTTTGTATGATAGCTGTACGTTCGTTTGGTTATTTTGTATAGTTTGTTGCGTGTCTATCTTTATTAAAAGTATAATGTATTCTAATCACGCTGCTCTTTGGTCTACTCCATACGACGAACGTGACAGAATAACCCACCATAAAAGGACCAAGCAGCGTGAATAGGAGGAACAGTGCTTTGTGGAATCGAGGACTCGGGACGAAATACTGGACGGTAAAACATCCTGGACCTGGGAGGAGGTAATGGCAGGGGACAAGACCCTGCCATGGAAGCAGGTGGAGAGAGCACAGGAGGAACGGCGACGGTATATGGGTACAAGGCTAGCACGGAAGCCCGAGAGGCAGCCCCAATAAATTTTTTTGGGGGGGGTGGCACACGAGGAGTTTGGCTAAGTCAGGTAGGAGACCTGAGCCAACTCCTCGTGCTTACCGTGGCGGGCGTCGTACTGGTCAGGCAGCGTGTTATGCAGTGGAGCGCACGGTGTCCCCAGTACGCATACTTAGCCTGGTGCTCTACATCCCAGCTCCCCGCATCTGCCGGGCTAGGGTGAGGATCCAGCCAGGGCAGATGGTGCCAGCCCTGCTCTCCAGACAGCCAGTGTGTCTCCTCGGGCCAGGATATACTGCGCCGGCGTTGCGCACGGTGTCTCCCGTATGTCTGCACAGCCCAGTGCATCCTGTGCCTGCGCCACGCACGTGCCGGGCTAGAGTCACCATCCAGCCAGGACGGGTTGTGCAGGCCATTAGCTCGAGACCTCCAGTGCGTCTTCACGGTCTGGTCTATCCAGTACCACCAGTGCCAACAACACGCACCAGACCTCCAGTATGCCTCCACAGCCCAGTACATCCTGTTCCTCCTCCGTGCACTCGCCCTGAGGTGCGTGTCTCCAGCCCGATATCACCAGTGCCGGCACCACGCACCAAGCCACCAGTGCGCCTCCAGGGTCCAGTACTCCCTGTTTCTGCTCCCTGCACTCGCCCTGAGGTGCGTGTCCCCAGCCCGGGACCACCAGTGCCGGCACCACGCACCAGGCCTACAGTGCGCCTCGCCAGTCCAGAGCGTCCGGCAACAGTACCCAGTCCAGAACGTCCGGCGACAGTACCCAGTCCAGAGCGTCCGGCTACAGTACCCAGTCCAGAACGTCCGGCGACAGTACCCAGTCCAGAGCATCCGGCGACAGTACCCAGTCCAGAGCGTCCGGCGACAGTACCCAGTCCAGAACGTCCGGCGACAGTACCCAGTCCAGAGCATCAGGCGACAGTACCCAGTCCAGAGCGTCCGGCAACAGTACCCAGTCCAGAGCGTCCGGTGACAGTACCCAGTCCAGAGCGTCTGGCGACAGTACCCAGTCCAGAGCGTCCGGCGACAGTACCCAGTCCAGAGCGTCCGGCGACAGTACCCAGTCCAGAGCGTCCGGCGACAGTACCCAGTCCAGAGCGTCCGGCAACAGTACCCAGTCCAGAGTGTCCGGCAACAGTACCCAGTTCAGAGCGTCTGGCGACAGTACCCAGTCCAGAGCGTCTGGCGACAGTACCCAGTCCAGAGCGTCCGGCAACAGTACTCAGCCCAGAGCGTCCGGCGACAGTACCCAGTCCAGAGCGTCTGGTGACAGTACCCAGTCCAGAGCGTCTGGCGACAGTACCCAGTCCAGAGCGTCCGGCGACAGTACCCAGTCCAGAGCGTCCGGCGACAGTACCCAGTCCAGAGCGTCCGGCGACAGTACCCAGTCCAGAGCGTCCGGCGACAGTACCCAGTCCAGAGCGTCCGGCGACAGTACCCAGTCCAGAGCGTCCGGCGACAGTACCCAGTCCAGAGCGTCCGGCGACAGTACCCAGTCCAGAGCGTCCGGCGACAGTATCCAGTCCAGAGCATCCGGCGACAGTGCCCAGTCCAGAGAGTCCGGCGACAGTACCCAGTCCAGAGCGTCTGGCGACAGTACCCAGTCCAGAGCGTCAGGTGACAGTACCCAGTCCAGAGCGTCTGGCGACAGTACCCAGTCCAGAGCGTCTGGCGACAGTACCCAGTCCAGAGCGTCTGGCGACAGTACCCAGTCCAGAGCGTCCGGCGACAGTACCCAGTCCAGAGCGTCTGGCGACAGTACCCAGTCCAGAGCGTCCGGCGACAGTACCCAGTCCAGAGCGTCTGGCGACAGTACCCAGTCCAGAGCGTCCGGCGACAGTACCCAGTCCAGAGCGTCTGGCGACAGTACCCAGTCCAGAGCGTCCGGAGACAGTACCCAGTCCAGAGCGTCAGGCGACAGTACCCAGTCCAGAGCGTCAGGCGACAGTACCCAGTCCAGAGCGTCCGGCGACAGTACCCAGTCCAGAGCGTCAGGCGACAGTACCCAGTCCAGAGCATCCGCCTGTCACGCCGGCGATGCTGGAATCTCCCTTCTGTCCGGAGCTGCCAGAGCCGCTCCTCAGTCCAGTGATGCCCTCTACGATGATCTTCAGTCCGGGGTCTGCTGTGAGGGTGCCCCCTCCAGAGGCACCACCTAAGTGGGCCAAGACTGAGGTAGAGCGGGGTCCACGTCCTGCACCCGAACCGCCGCCGCCGTGAAAAAGGCCCACCCGGACCCTCCCCTTTAGATTAAGTTTTGCGGCCGGAGTCCGCACCTTTGTGGGGGGGTACTGTCACGCACTGACCTGAGTATTCTTTGTTTTCTTTATTGTTTTGGTTAGGTCAGGGTGTGACATGGGTGATATGTGTTTTTGTACTGTCTAGGGGTTTTGTAGGTTTATGGGGTTGTTTATCATCCAGGTGTTTATATATGTCTATGGTTGCCTGATTGGTTCTCAATTAGAGGCAGGTGTGTATCGTTGTCTCTGATTGGGAACCATATTTAGGCAGCCATCTTCTTTGTGTATTTCGTGGGTTATTGTCTATGTCTAGTTGCCTGTGTCTGCACTTTTGTGTGATAGCTTCACATTTGTTTTGTTATTTTGTATAGTTTGTTGCGTGTCTATCTTTATTAAAAGTATAATGTATTCTAATCACGCTGCGCTTTGGTCTACTCCATACGACGAACATGACAATACTACAGTATTTCATTTGCATGTACCCTGCCGAGTCCCTTAATTCCCAATTTGTGCCACCTATAATTGAGAAGCCTACAGTACATGCCAAGTGTAGACTATATTGTGGTCCCTACAGGTTATTAAAAAAAGAGTAGAAGCTCTGAACTGTCCGTTCAGGCCTCAGTCCTACCTAACTTCAGGTTATGGAGAATTTGTCTTTCAGTATTTTGTCCGGTAGGTTTCCTTGAGTACAAAGCCCCCACTGCCATGTCAAAGATAATAAAACAAAAATACTGTGGTAAATACTACAATAATGTCTGCAAAAACACTACAGTAATTACTATACTATACTACAGATTTTTTCTCACGACAGTATATATACTATAGTAAACTTTAAATACTACAGTTTCCTACTGTCATGTCGGCAAAACTACAGTAAATACTATATTATTTAATGGCTGTATTCGCCGTACGACCAATGAATTAAGTGTCACATTTTAATGTTTTTTAACAAAGCTTATTGTATTATAATAATGATTTTATTTTTTCATGTGGGCTGTGTGGCCAGATAATCAGAGATGGAGGGTAGGATAGATGGATGTGAAAGATTTTTGGTGAAATGGGGGAGACAAAAGGTGTTAGGAGGTAGACAGAGAGGCGCTGTAGCTATTACACCAGTGATGCTGATGGATGGCCCTGCTTTGCTTTGCGTTGCTGTCTGAGTTGTATTTCCCTGGCTTGTTTAGTCATACAGACTCTGTTGGAGAGTGCCGTTTAATAGAAATTGTCTCAGGCCAGGGTTTGGACAGAGACCGATAATTAGGGGTACACTGACAGCTGCTACATGTAAGGGTTGTATCCATGAAATGGGAGGACAACACTGGATTGAATGGACACCATTGAACAGCTGCTCTACAGCAGAGTGGTCTATAACTTGAACCGCTTCCATATTCCTAACTCTACGTTCACATTGAGATGTTTTTTTTTTTTAACTATTACAAGTTGTTTTTTAGGCTGTGATTTTTCTACCTGACCTTTCTACCTTTCCTTGCTGCATTGATTAGCTTTGAGTATTGATGCCGATGTTTTGTCAGGAAAAAAAGTCGATAGCCTACAACAAACTACGAAAATGGTTGATTCATTAAATGTTTGATCAACTTACTTTTAGCTGCTTTGTGAAAAGCACTTTCTTCAGTGGGAGGTGTGGGTCTATCTATACCATTTATTTAAACCGAGTTTAGCCTGAATCCCCATCTCCAGGTCTAAATGGGCTTCTAAACAGTCAGTAATGAGGTTAAGATGAGTAGTGCATTAACTCTATGCTCTGGTGTTAGCACAGCCTGTTTCAAACTCCCTCTTTCATTAAAGCCCTATTACTGTTTCTGAAGCATGTTCGTTAGCGCTAGGCTAATTTGCCAAAGGAATTCCCATTACTGGGAGATAATTTTATCACTCAGCAAATCCCTCCTGCGCTCCTCCTCTTTTTCTCTGTCTTCTCTTCCTACCCCTCTCTTTTCTATTTTGCTACTGCGTGATCACATGGGTTCTTACGGTAGAGCCTTTCCAAGGGAATCAAACCCCATTCTCAACCACTTATTTTGGTCATTGTCTTTATTTCTCAATCCTTTTCTGTTTATCTTTCTCATTCTCTTCCTACCCTTCCCTCTCTCTCTCTCTCTCTCTCTCTCTCACTCTCTCTCTCTCCTCTCTCCCTTTATCAGTTCAATTCAAGGGGCTTTTATTGTCATGGGAAACATATGTTAAAGCAAGTGAGCAAGTGAAGTAGATAATATTCAAAAGTAAAATAAACAATGAAAATGAACAGTAAACATTTCACTTACAGAAGTTCCAAAATAATAAAGACATTACAAATGTCCTATTATGTATATATACAACGTTGTCACGATGTACTAATGGTTAAAGTACAAAAGGGAAAATAAATAAGCATGAATATGGGTTGTATTTACAATAGTGTTTGTTCTTCACTGATTGACCTTTTTCTTGTGGCAACAGGTCACAAATCTTGCTGCTGTGATGGCACACTGTGGTATTTCACCCAGACGGTTGTCTCCTTCTCCCTGGCTCTCTCTACTTTCCATAGAAAGAAGACCTATTGTCTCAAACCCATGCTCTCCAGTCACCAGTAGAACCTCTTCTACTACCAGGCTCGGTGTGCACCAGGCATAACTCGTCACATGTTGGGACATGGACATTTTCACTGCAGGCTCATAACACTCTCAGGCGTTTAATCAACCATTTTTTCTGTTTTTCTTCTCGTCTTCTCCCTCAGTGATTTGATCCAACTTAACATGGAACTAGTCTGGATGCGGCACTATATTTGGACCCTGTGTCTCCCCATCTCTCTTCCACAGATGGATAATTGTTCCATTAAAGATGGATTATTCCTTGTTCTCCATCACGCCTCTCTGGCTGGGTGACATGAGGTAGACGAGCATACGAATGAGAGATGGAGGGAGAGGAGGAGAAGGGGATGAGAGAGAAAAGTGCAGAAATCTGAGAGGAGTTGAGGTGTTGCCCGCATTGAGCTGTGGCGGTTACGGGAGGGAGGGAAAGAAAATGACAGGATGCGAGAGAGTGGCGAGGGAGGGAGAGAAAGAAGGTCTGAAAAGCAACAGCGGCAAAGTTATTTTATGGGGGGAGAGGATCGAGAGATACTCTTGAGGAGGAAGAGGAGGGGAGGGGGAGGAGGGAAAGAGAGGGAGGAGGTGAAAGCCCAAAGAAAAAACAAAGAGAAGAGAGGATGATGTTGAGAGATAGATGGGAGGGGTTGAATGGAGCTGAAGGGTGGGACTAACAACTAGATAACAAATGTGAAACATATGCGGTCTGTAAAATGTATACAGGCTCAGAACTTTTGTGAAATAGCACAGGCGGTCTTCTGGTCAGACTCCGGAGACGGGCACATTGTGCACCACTCCCTAGCATCCTTCTCGCCAATGTCCAGTCTCTTGACAACAAGGTTGATGAAATCCGAGCAAGGGTAGCATTCCAGAGGGACATCAGAGACTGTAACGTTCTTTGCTTCACGGAAACATGGCTCACTGGAGAGACGCTATCGGGGGCGGTGCAGCCAGCGGGTTTCTCCATGCATCGCGCCGACAGAAACAAACATCTTTCTGGTAAGAAGAGGGGCGGGGCGTATGCCTTATGACTAACGAGACATGGTGTGATGAAAGAAACATACAGGAACTCAAATCCTTCTGTTCACCTGATTTAGAATTCCTCACAATCAAATGTAGACAGCATTATCTACCAAGAGAATTCTCTTCGATTATAATCACAGTCGTATATATCCCCCCCCAAGCAGACACATCGATGGCTCTGAACGAACTTTATTTTACTCTTTGCAAACTGGAATCCATTTATCCGGAGGCTGCATTCATTGTTGCTGGGGATTTTAACAAGGCTAATCTGAAAACAAGACTCCCAAAATTTTATCAGCATATCGATTGCGCAACCAGGGGTGGAAAAACCTTGGATCATTGTTACTCTAACTTCCGCGACGCATATAAGGCCCTGCCCCGCCCTCCTTTCGGAAAAGCTGACCACGACTCCATTTTGTTGATCCCTGCCTACAGACAGAAACTAAAAACAAGAGGCTCCCACGCTGAGGTCTGTCCAACGCTGGTCCGACCAAGCTGACTCCACACTCCAAGACTGCTTCCATCACGTGGACTGGGACATGTTTCGTATTGCGTCAGATAACAATATTGACGAATACGCTGATTCGGTGTGCGAGTTCATTAGAACGTGTGTTGAAGATGTCGTTCCCATAGCAACGATTAAAACATTCCCTAACCAGAAACCGTGGATTGATGGCAGCATTCGCGTGAAACTGAAAGCGCGAACCACTGCTTTTAATCAGGGCAAGGTGACTGGTAACATGACCGAATACAAACAGTGCAGCTATTCCCTCCGCAAGGCTATCAAACAAGCTAAGTGCCGGTACAGAGACAAAGTAGAATCTCAATTCAACGGCTCAGACACAAGAGGCATGTGGCAGGGTCTACAGACAATCATGGACTACAAGAAGAAATCCAGCCCAGTCACGGACCAGGATGTCCTGCTCCCAGGCAGACTAAATCACTTTTTTGCCCGCTTTGAGGACAATACAGTGCCACTGACAGGGCCTGCAACGAAAACATGCGGACTCTCCTTCACTGCAGCCGAGGTGAGTAAGACATTTAAACGTGTTAACCCTCGCAAGGCTGCAGGTCCAGAAGGCATCCTCAGCCGCGCCCTCAGAGCATGCGCAGACCAGCTGGCCGGTGTGTTTACGGACATATTCAATCATTCCCTATACCAGTCTGCTGTTCCCACATGCTTCAAGAGGGCCACCATTGTTCCTGTTCCCAAGAAAGCTAAGGTAACTGAGCTAAACGACTACCGCCCCGTAGCACTCACTTCCGTCATCATGAAGTGCTTTGAGAGACTAGTCAAGGATCATATCACCTCCACCCTACCCAACACCCTAGACCCACTCCAATTTGCTTACCGCCCAAATAGGTCCACAGACGATGCAATCTCAACCACACTGCACACTGCCCTAACCCATCTGGACAAGAGGAATACCTATGTGAGAATGCTGTTCATCGACTACAGCTCGGCATTCAACACCATAGTACCCTCCAAGCTCGTCATCAAGCTCGAGACCCTGGGTCTCGACCCCGCCCTGTGCAACTGGGTACTGGACTTCCTGACGGGCCGCCCCCAGGTGGTGAGGGTAGGCAACAACATCTCCACCCCGCTGATCCTCAACACTGGGGCCCCACAAGGGTGCGTTCTGAGCCCTCTCCTGTACTCCCTGTTCACCCACAACTGCGTGGCCACGCACGCCTCCAACTCAATCATCAAGTTTGCGGACGACACAACAGTGGTAGGCTTGATTACCAACAATGACGAGACGGCCTACAGGGAGGAGGTGAGGGCCCTCGGAGTGTGGTGTCAGGAAAATAACCTCACACTCAACGTCAACAAAACTAAGGAGATGATTGTGGACTTCAGGAAACAGCAGAGGGAACACCCCCCTATCCACATCGATGGAACAGTAGTGGAGAGGGTAGCAAGTTTTAAGTTCCTCGGCATACACATCACAGACAAACTGAATTGGTCCACTCACACAGACAGCACCGTGAAGAAGGCGCAGCAGCGCCTCTTCAACCTCAGGAGGCTGAAGAAATTTGGTTTGTCACCAAAAGCACTCACAAACTTCTACAGATGCACAATCGAGAGCATCCTGGCGGGCTGTATCACCACCTGGTACGGCAACTGCTCCGCCCACAACCGTAAGGCTCTCCAGAGGGTAGTGAGGTCTGCACAACGCATCACCGGGGGCAAACTACCTGCCCTCCAGGACACCTACACCACCCGATGTTACAGGAAGGCCATAAAGATCATCAAGGACATCCACCACTCGAGCCACTGCCTGTTCACCCCGCTATCATCCAGAAGGCGAGGTCAGTACAGGTGCATCAAGGCTGGGACCGAGAGATTGAAAAACAGCTTCTATCTCAAGGCCATCAGACTGTTAAACAGCCACCACTAACATTGAGTGGCTGCTGCCAACACACTGACACTGACACTGACTCAACTCCAGCCACTTTAATAATGGGAATTGATGGGAAATGATGTAAATATATCACTAGCCACTTTAAACAATGCTACCTTATATAATGTTACTTACCCTACATTATTCATCTCATATGCATACGTATATACTGTACTCTATATCATCGACTGCATCCTTATGTAATACATGTATCACTAGCCACTTTAACTATGCCACTTTGTTTACATACTCACCTCATGTATATACTGTACTCGATACCATCTACTGTATCCTGCCTATGCGGCTCTGTACCATCACTCATTCATATATCCTTGATCCTATATCCTTTATTGTAGGAAGCTTGTGGAAGGCTACCCAAAACGTTTGACCCATGTTAAACAATTTAAAAGGCAATGCTACAAAATACTAATTGAGTGTGTGTAAACATCCAACCCACCGGGAATGTGATGAAAGAAATAAAAGCTGAAATAAATCATTCTCTCTACTATTATTCTGACATTTCACATTCTTAAAATAAAGTCGTGATCCTAACTGACCTAAGACAGGGAACTTTTACTATGATTAAATGTTAGGAATTGTGAAAAATTGAGTTTAAATGTATTTGGCTAAGGTGTATGTAAACATCCGACTTCAACTGTATAGGTGAGTATGTGAGATATGTGAGTATGTATGTGTATATACAGTATATATAAATATAAGTATATACCCCAAAAATATATGGGGGATTGGAAATGATGCAGACAATTACATTGATGGAAGCTACAATCTATCCGCAATATTGAAGCTGATCCACCCCTAAAGAAAAATGTCAAAAGAGTTTTAAAAAAAAGCTAAGATAGGTGTAACAGTGAGGGAGATGCTGGGGGAAAAGAGTGAGTACTCAGGGGAAAATGGTGAGTAGAAGAAAATACACATAGCAGTAATATTCGCTATCAGCAGTCATATCAGAACATGCTGAATTTCACGCCTGTCAGTCGACTGCAGTTTTCCCTGTGTGTGTGCCGAGCAGATGAGTGTTCACACACCGTCCACGAAAACAAAGAAAAGGGGGGGAGTGAAAAGGAGAGAAAGAGTTACTGTCCTTCTGCAATATGCCTGAACAAAGGTAGACAGTTCTATCGCAATCTTACGCAAACACACACGCGCACACACACACACACACACACACACACACACAATTTGATCGAAAAGGGATGAATGGCAAAACCCTGTCCCAAAGTATAAAACCACCTGACATGTATTCACAGTGGGAATGAAGCCGTGAGCAGTGCTATTGCAGATGACCAGTATAGTTACAGTGAGGAGACACATTCAGGACTTTGCAGAGGATGAATTGCCACGATTCCCTTTTCTAAACTATTGAACATCGTATCTGTTCTACACCATACATTTCTATCTGAACATTCTGTAACATTGCATTCTTCTGAACAGGCCCCAGTTGTCATTTTAGGAATGGGATGTTTTCTGCCAGTGTCTTGACAAAACTAAAGTATCGCTCACTAGAGGCAGTGTGAGGATGAGTTACAGCGGTGAACAGTAGGACTCCGTCGCCACCTATTGGTGGATGCTCACCATTAAAACAACTTCTATATTGTAGCATAATTTATCATGACCAATAATAGCCGACAGGTCTTATGATGGCAATTTCTGATCACTTTCTGTCTGAATATAATATTTTGCATTGAAATCTCTATGATGCCTTACTTGTCTTTTTTTCTAACACCTTCCATATTTTACTCTCCCCCACTCTTCTCTTTTCTCCTCTCTTCGACCGTCTCCTCCCCTCTTCATTTCTTATTTTCTTGTTCTCCTCTCTCCGTCTTCTCTTCTCTTCTTGTCTCTGTCCTGGTTGGTTGCGTTGCTCCTCTCCTCGTCCAATCATGTGGTAGATATTATCTGGTATATCAGAGAGGAAGAGGCGAAGCGAGAGGATTTACTCCGCCCAAAATCTGTCTGAGATAAGCCTTTTTTTGTCTGGAGGTCTATGAGAGAGTGTCGAATGACGTGAGGCTTAATTGATCGAATAAAAGTATCGTAATGCTTGGGCTGTTACAAATGTACTGATTTAAGTGGATGCACGTGGCATTCTGGCAAATTTGAGAAAAAACAATTTAGTTGTGCAAGTTGTTTAGACGTCTGCCTTCAATCATTGAGGACATTTATTTATATTGTTAGAGCGGTCACTCTGCTATCAGCGGGTCACGAGCGCCGGCCTGCTCTTCCTTCTCATCCTCCTCTTCCTCCCCTGAGGTTTAACGTTTTTTTTGTTTTTTTTTATGATTCTCTTTTCTTTTGTTAAAATACATTTTACTCCAACTTCTCTTACTTGATGATAACTTACTTAAACGTTCGGTTAACCTATATGTATTTCTTTCCCTTTTCTCCCCTTATATTTTACATGTAAACTGGTTTGTCTACTACAGATTTTGAGAAGTACACAATGAAAGTGTATGTCTGTAAAGTACAAACATAAAAAGTATGATACACACTTGAATGTACTACTATGAGGATGACTACTATGATTTCACTTCACAGTAATAAAGTAGTTCTAGCTCAATACAATATACCAATACACAAATAACCCAGACAGTCCAAAACAAAACAAAAATGCACCCCCTTTACAATAAACATGTATCAAAAATGAAGTTGCTGGGGTCAGTTCAGGTGGAAGATGTATGATTGCCATTCCCATGATTGTACCACCCTCCTTCAGGCCATGGGGCATGAAATTATTTCAACCAAGGCCTATGTCAGGCTTGGATTCACCATGCCGAAAGGTTTTTCCCCAGGTACATGACCAATGAGGATATTTATTGCGATTTCGATGAGAACCTATGGCTACAGGCTTGATGCAAACTAGTGCCTGCTAAACATGATGTTTCTTTCATTTCTTTCATTTGATTACACTGTGAAAGATGTCTTCAATGATCACCCCTTCACATCCTCACATGGGATATAAATTGTGGACGTTTTAATGGGTAGTGCAAGTGTTTTGCCTAATGTGAAAACAGTGTAATGTACTGTAATTTACAGTACTGTAGCATACTACATTCAAAGGGCAATTGTGAAACATTATCTTAAATGTTTTGCTTTTGGATTAATTGGTTGTTAAAATAACTCAATTGAGAAGGTATCATTATGTTGTGTTTTGGTGATTAAACCAATGTGCTCATTATATTTCACAGTAAACGTATATTTTGGATCAATGGTTGAGTGGTGAAAGATGTCGACAAACAAAATGTATACAAAATTAAAGGTTTTGAATGTAAGACTAGCTGCGTAACAGGTGTTACTAGTTTGGAGTTTAGTACTAAGAGTTTAGATAATTCACCACAGACGTATAAAAAATGGTAAAACCCAGTTGGATTATTGTCCTTATGTCCTTATGGGATCGATCACTGTGTGTGTGTGTGTGTGTGTGTGTGTGTGTGTACAGTCAGGGTCAAGGGAGCTCAGGCACAGAAGACTATCCTCTCTTTCGCTGACGCTGGATGCGGCTAATCCTCTTCGGGCCACATTAACAGCTTTGGCCCTGTGTCCACAGTTACCTGAGATAGAGATACATCTGTGCTGTGGTTTATACCTGACACTGACATAGAATACACCTGTAGTATAGGTTCTTCCCCAGAAGGCACAAGGATCTATGTCCTAGTTAACTAAAACTCGAATTTTTTATTACAAAGACACACACAAAATCAAAAGTTATGGATTGTAAGCAGGAACTAACCACCTACCCCAAAACACCATACTATATATCCCCCGCAATACACATACCCAACACATGCCCTCTTTCTTTCTCTCTCTCTGTGATGATTGGCTGTGTGTTGGCGTAAACAGGGTCTTACGACACAGGAAGTGGTATAACTCAGGGTCAGGGTTCGTTGAGCAGATGACAGGTTGTTCTTTTTGTGATGCTGACCATTCCATCATCCTGCTAATGCTATGATTGGAAATGAAACACTAGAGGGGGAGGGGCAAAGAAAGTGAAAGCGCATTCTTTTGCTTTGAGATTTCCTCATAATCTAGACGAGAAAATGTTAGGCTTTTGCAGTTCCTGTATTCGCAGTCAAAGACTGAATCAAAGAAAGTGAGGACAAACAGAGGTGGATAGAGAGAAAGAGTGATAGAGTGTGGGTGGGCATGAGGTAAACAAAGAATAGAGAGAGGTGGTTAGACAGAAATGTGGGTTAAATACGCCTTTTGACTCAGTGACGATACCGAGTCACTGGGTCAGTACCAGTGGTGTAAAGTACTTAAGTAAAAATACTTTTAAGTACTACTTAAGTAGTTTTTTAGGGTGTCTATACTTTACTTTACTATTTATATTTTTTGATAACTTTTACTTTTACTCCACTACATCCCTAAGGAAAATAATGTAATTTTAACTCCTTACATTTTCCCTGACAACCAAAAGTACTCGTTACATTTTGAATGCTTAGCAGGACAGGAAAATTGTCTAATTCATGCACTTGGTCATCCCTACTGCCTCTGATCTGGCAGACTCACTAAACACAAATGCTTCATTTGTAAATGACGTCTGTGTGTTGAACTGTGACCCTGGCTATCCCTAAAAAAATGTAAAGGAGACATTTTAAACGATTTATACTTTTACCTTTGATACTTAAGTACATTTAAAAACAAATACTTTTAGACTTTTACTCAAGTAGTATTTTACCGGGTTACTTTTACTTTTAAGGTATCTTTACTTTTACTCCAGTATGAAAATTGGATACTTTTTCCGCCAGTACAGGTAGGAGACAAAACCCTTGAAAACACCTGTCAACACTTGAGGCCTGCAAAAGTGTATAATGATTTAGTAGTTTTCTTCCCCCAAATAGCATATCCGAATACAGACAAACAATAATTATAAAGCCTAAGTGGGCTTCTCCAGCTTCACTGGTTCGGTTGTATTGGTTATGGGATCCGGAATCAGGGATCTTGGTTCTGGGTTTTCTAAGTTTCTCAAGCTAACAAATATTATTTGACAGGAGAAAGGTTGTCTCGCCAAACCTTGATCTCCAGTTCTTCATGCAGACCCTCTCCTTGTTCTGACGCTTTGGGTCTTCTCTGCTTCTTCTGAAATGTTCTCCAGGTTTCTGTGGGTTCTGCAGGCTAATCCCTGCCCCACCCTTTCAGCGGAGCAGCGAGTGCTGTCCTTCAGGCGGCTAATCCCGTTGGCACAGCCTAGCTTGCTTTAATCCTCCCACATCGCCCAGCACTCCGCAGCCTACACACTCTCACCGCTTCTGGGATGACGGGCCACTGTTAAGACCCTCAGGTAAGTCCCAGCACCCTCACCCTTATAGAAGTCCCCCTATGCATCCTCAAACTACTGTTAGATTCCAAACTACAGGTAGACCAGTGGGCGTAAACCCTGGGTAAGCAGAGTTATGTTCCAAGGCAGCGCTAGTATACCTGATTCAGCTAATCAAGGTATTGAGGCCAAGGCTTGGTGACCGCTGGTGTAGACTTTATCAGTGGCATACCACACCGCTAACAAGAGACTACCGCTGAAACGAGACTGACTATAAACTAGACCAGCCTTTGTTACATGTTTGCAATTTGTCTACACGTCTTCCGAATAGTATCTCCGAGCACTTGGTGGGTGTCCCCTCAGTGGTTCGTGGCCGTCGTGTCTCCGTGGTAGCTCTGTTTTTGTTTTAGGGAGAGACATCGACGTAGCTTTGGAACGGAATTGTGTGTCTTTTGTAATGGAAGAAGAGTTGATATAAGAGATGGGTATCACTGGTTGGCAACATTTGCAACACATTTTTCATCAAAACTGTAGGTCAGAGTTTCTTAATCCTGGTCCTGGTCACAAAGGGGTGCACATGTTTGTGTTTGCCCTAGCACTGCACAGCTGATTTAAATTATTAACTCATCATCAAGTTTGTTGATTTGAATCAGATGTGTACTGCTAAGGCAAAAGCAAAAATGTGCTCCGCCATAGGAACCTAGGACCAGGATTAACCGTTTGATGTGTACGAGCACACTGGTTTCATCATTGTACAATGGTCTCTGTAGCGTACGCTCAAACCGGTGTGATTAGACCCCTTCATATTCAAAGTGTTCTGAACAAATGAAGGGAATCGTTCACAAACATTGGGACATTCTAAGATCCGATGATAGTATCGGTAATGTGTTTTTGGACCTTCCCTTAGTCGTATTCTCGCGGGGCAGAAACCTCAGTGATCAATTGGTAAACTCTGATTTACCACCCCAAGATATCCCTGCACAACATCTATTTGCGCCCATACTGGATGGAAACTACAAGTGTAATGGCTGTGCTCAATGCAATGGTACTTATAAATGTAGATCTTTCAAACACCCACAAACAGGGAAATCGATCCCAATACAAGGTGTTATTACGTGCTCCACTAAGGCAGTTATTTATCTTATAACTTGTCCTTGTGGTAAAAATGATGTGCGTAAAACAAAGCGTGAATTAAAAGTACGTATCTCAGAGCATCGTACCGTCGTTAGGTGCAAAAACTCGAATTACCCAGTTGCGGCCCACTTTTTGGAAGCAAACCACTCGATTTTGTCTCTACGTTATATCGGCATTGAACGTGTCAACCTCCCTAAGAGAGGGAATGACCTCGACAATTTATTATTAAAACAAGAGGCTGCCTGGATCTTTAATTTAAAGACCCTTGCTCCCTTCGGAATTCTGAAGACATTCTTGGGATTATTGTGATTTTGCTATTGTAAATGTTTGTAGGCTTATGTAGCCAAATTGTACCTATGATCGTACTTTATCCATTTATGTTTTTGGTATGCTATTTTAATATATGAGAATTAACCAATGATATCAGGCCACACCCGGCCATGATTACAGACACCTGTGTGTGTCTTTTGACACCACAGTGTTTGTCATCATACCCTGATGAAGACAGCTTGTCTGTCGAAACGTTGGACATAACATTTTTGCGTCTGAGCTCCGAGACTGTGCGGCTCTCCTTAATTTGTTTTAAAGTGTTCCACTCCGCTAGTCAGCACCTCGCTTAAATAGGTGTGCGTTTCCTTCACCTCGACAACACTTCATTGACATGTCTAGTTACAATTGATGCAACAGTCAGCGTTTGAGTTGGCTACACTGCTTTTTCACAGAAACAACTTGCACCAACACAGTCTTAACGACGGTATGTCCTCAATGTGAGCAGTTTATTTTTGGCCGCAACGTTCAGACATTCACAGAAGTAGCAACAGCATAACACAATTCCCATCATAATCAGAAAATGTATGCTACATTAGTCCTAGCGCTGAGTGAGCTAACACAAGCGATCATATTTAGCTATCTCTCGGCTGACATAAACCATAATTATAAGTAGCTAATAGCAATGACCATTTACAATTCATTACAGGTCAGCTCACCAGTGATGGAAATATAAATACTTTGTAAAAGTCTGAAGTAATCCAATGGTGGTTAGTTTGTGCATGCAGACATGTTTGTTTTTTCCGAGTCAACAACAAATAAGAAGCGGTTACAAGATGAGTTGGGTCTGTTTACAGCAGGGGTGTCAAAGTCAAATGGACGGAGGGCCAAATAAAAAAATCAGCTACAAGACGAGGGCCGGACTGTTCGAATGTTCATTGAAAAATTTTTAAATGACGCATATAGTCTAGTGAACCTAATTGAACCTACTGAAAACCTAACAAATATATTACAATATGATCAGATAAATAAAGCAATATTTTCTTATGGCTCTGTCAGTAATCTTTAATTTTCAACAGACACAAAAGACAAATTTCCTTTATATAAATATCCCCATAACATGAACATTAAATGAAAGAAACCGGTATTCAAGGCACCATCAGTAGACTATATTTTCTATTTTAGCAAAAGTGGGCTAAATTTACTTCAAAGAAAAAACAATAATAGCAATTTTCTATCATCCACTCAACTGAAATATTTTTAAAATATAATTGGATTGAAATACAAAAAAATAAAGTGCAAAAATCTATTAATCAAAAACAACACTTTGTTTAAGGAGAAGTAACATGCAGTGAAAACAAATATTAAATTTTAACTTTTAAACTTGAACTGAGTAAAAACTCTAAATATGTGATTGCACAGTAATGTTCACTTGTTTGAGGTTGAGGGTGATACTTGGTGGTGTCCCATCTTTTCCACAAGTTCATCAATGTTCGGGGTAAGGCTCTGAGCTGAAGAAATCCTCAGAATTGAGTGGAGGTGTTCAGCAGTAAGTCGACTTCTGTGTGATGTTTTGTTCAGGTTCATCAAAGAAAACAGTTGTTCACACAGGTATGTGCTGCCAAACATAGACAACGTTTGAGCAGCCTGGATGCGCAGCTGGGGCATTGTGCCGGGGAGGAAACGGGCGAACTCCGCAGCACCCACTGCAGCATATTTTGCCCTCAGTGCATCATTGCATTGGAGGTCAATCAACTCCATTTGGAGGTTTGGTGGTGAGCTTTCCACGTCAACAGCAAATGGGTTACCGAGCAGTTCCAACCTGCTTTTTTGTGCTTCAAAGTCAGCAAATCGGCGTCGAAAGTCAGCGGCAAGCATACCTATTTTATCAGCCAACTGTGTGCTCGGGAACGCACTGGTAGAGAGCTTCTCTTTCATGGTCTGGCAGCTGGGAAAGTGGCTCAAATTTTCTTTCCGCATCTGCGTCTCCCACAGAGTCAGTTTGGTTTTAAATGCCTTCACTGTACTGTACATATCAGAGATGACACGATCCCGACCCTGCAGCTGCAAGTTTATTGCATTCAGATGACTCGTAATGTCACACAGAAAAGCCATTTCACACAGAAACATTTCGTCTCGGAGTTGTGTTGTGTCTTTCCCTTTGCTGTCCAAGAACAGACAAATCTCCTCACGAAGCTCGAAACATCTTTGAAGCACCTTTCCCTGGCTTAGCCATCGCACCTCTGTGTGATAAGGCAAATCACCATGCTCCGTTTCTAACTCCGTCAGAAATGCCTTGAACTGGCGGTGATTCAAACCTTTGGCTCTGATAAAGTTAACTGTGCGCGTGATGATGCTCATTACATGCTCCATTTTCAAGGCTTTACCGCACAACGCTTCCTGGTGTATGATACAATGATAAGCTGTCAGCTCACCTGTCGCGTTTTCCTCTTGCATCTTTTCCCGTATCTTCGCCACCAGTCCGCTCCTGTGTCCACACATCGCAGGTGCTCCGTCGGTTGTCAAACCCACGAGTTTTTCCCAAGGCAGCTCCATCTCATTTACACATCTTGACACCTCTTCATACAAATCATGCCCCGTAGTTGTGCCATGCATAGGACGTAAAGCCAAAAACTCCTCTGTCACGCTTAGGTTGGAGTCCACTCCGCGGATGAAAATTGACAACTGGGCAATGTCAGAAATGTCGGTGCTCTCATCCACAGCCAAGGAATATGCAATAAAATCTTTTCCCTTTTTCACAAGCTGCTCTTTTAGATTGATGGACAACTGGTCTACTCTCTCGGCAATGGTGTTTCTGCTCAGACTCACATTTAAAAAGAGTTGCCTTTTTTCTGGGCAAACTTCGTCACAAACTTTAATCATGCAGTTTTTGATGAAATCCCCCTCCGTAAATGGCCGGGCTGATTTAGCGATCTCTTCTGCCAAAATAAAACTGGCCTTGACAGCAGCCTGGCCTTGTGATTTGGCTTTTTTGAACAGAGCCTGTCGAGATTTGAGGCCTCGTTTTAATTCCTCTGCCTTTTGTAGCCTTTGTTCCATGTCCATATTCTTGTTTTTGTCCGCGTGTTTCGTTTCATAATGTCGTCTCAGATTATACTCTTTCAGTACCGCCACACTTTCTCCACACAGAAGACACACAGGTTTTCCAGCTACCTTCGTGAACATATACTCCGACTCCCACCTTGTTTGAAACCCCCGGTTCTCAGTATCCACCTTCCGTTTTGCCATTTTTGATGGGTATCTGAAAGTTAATTTTACTGTGATGCTGACGACTGCTGTGCCAATAAATATTGAAATGAAGCAGCCTACTGCTCGGTGCGTCACCTTTGCATTGTGGGAAATGTAGTATTGGTGCGTGTAAAAGATCTGCGGGCTGCCGGCTTGCTGCGGGCCGGTTCTAATAATAAATCAAGATCATCCCAGGGGCCGTAAAAAACCTTCTTGCGGGCCGGATGTGGCCCGCGGGCCTTGACTCTGACATATGTGGTTTACAGTATGCATGTAGAAGGCGGTGTGTCATTATCATTATTCACATCCCATCATTCACTTCCGGAGGTTTACTCGAAAAACAAGTGAACTATCCCTTCACCTCGTTTTCTTATAACATATTTGGTCTGACAGATGTTTACATGACACCCAGAATGCATTGTATGTTGTCAACAAACATGGCTCCACACATAGCTGGCAATCAGCTTAGCATTAGCACATCATAACCAGCACAACCTTCAAAAATAAGTTTTACACACATCATATTTGTGACCGAAGGGCTCAAATCAGCCTTATGTAACAAAATTTGACATTTTGTTTTTTACATTGGATAAAAGTAGAGACTCAGAGCTACAAAATGGTATATCATACACAACAGTTGAAGAATAATGGGAAAGTAATTTTGCTATGAAAGTTGAAGTGAGAGAGAACAGCTCACTGAACAATACTGGCCCTAGCAGAGCTGATTAGGCTGTTATGTTATCCAGAGCGTTGGTGACTGCAACTGTGCTGGCAGATTGTCTGTTCATAAATGTTGAGTGTTTCGCGTTCAGAGCGCACACCAGACGCTCTTGGCCGATGAGGTTACTGACGTTTACTGACACTGCCCATATTCAACGGCTGTTGAGCGTTTGTAAATGCATCAGTTATTCTGCGCTCTCTGGCACACTCAGACGAGAGTGCTCTGAAATCGGAGTAGATGGCCAGACTGAATTTACAAACGCACCTGAAATGGATCTTTGCATAGTGGAGTCTTTTGTTAAGACAATGAACCATAATCACAACTCATGACGTTACTACCCTGCATGGATCTGCAGGTAGCTAACCAACCAGGTTTAATGTTAGCTATAGCCTAATGTTAGCTAGCTAGCTAAGCAAATGACTCTGAGATATGAATAATAACGTCATACACGTAACATTAGCTAGCGAGCCAGCCAGCTAATGTTAGCTAGCTAGGTAAACAATGAACCATAATCACAACTCGTGATGTTACTACCCTGCATGAATCTGCAGGTAGTTAACCAACCAGGTTCAAAGGGCCAAACATTGTATGTTTACAATTAGTACAGCAACCCCACAATCTTCCAGCATCAGCTTTCCAACAGCACAGGGGCCTGTGGCATAGTTCCGGCTGAGCAGGAAGGGGGTAGAGGGGGAAGGTGGAGTTTAAGGAGAACGGTCAACAGCAGGAAAATGTGCCAGGGGGTAAAAGTTTGGTCAGGTTCTGTTCTGACTAGAGATGCGCAAATATCTGCATACTTGACCTGAGGAAACACTAGGGGAGTGCTTGGGCTCTCATCGAAGAGAGAAGTTTGTCAGGCTCATCTAGCTAATCTAGTGAATTGGAATGTACAAACTGAAACACAGCCTATAGATAATTAGTAGGTTTGAGGGCAATGCAGGTTAACTGTCCTGTTGCATAACAATCACATTCTGACATAAAGCACATTTCAAAAACTCACGCTTGGAGGGACCATTAAAAATATTTGAAACTTAATCGTGAAAAGGTTAAGAAACACTGCTGTAGGGGATGGTCTCCTCACATGGGGCACCACCATATGTAGGGAATTGTACTCTCACGTGGCACCATTATGTAGGGAAATTTCCTCCCAAACTCTACAAAACTCACAGGCTCACAACAGAATTATCTTGATATTAAATCAGTAAAGCTATGATTTGTAGCAGTATTTGGTTTTAACTACTGTTATTATGGCAATTACTTTAACGTTATGTGGTTTTTGGTGGATGTGTGTTTTCCAAAAGTAAACATCAAGACTGTCTGGTGAGCTATTTAGAGTGCTGTGTTAAGAGCTTCTTACCAAACATGGCTGCAAATACCCCTCTATCGGCCATGTTCAGGTGGCAGGACCCTATCCAGGACATACAGTAGGTTAGACAGGAAGGTTAATAAGCTAAGAAAGGAGGGAAGGGAATTACAGGAGACGTACAACAAAGAGATAAGGGAGGGTTAGACGGAGAGACAAACAGCCCAGCAGGACAGGAACAGGCAGGTTAACAAGCTAATGGCAGGGTAGAGAGGAACAGTAGAGGTAGGGTATGGAGAGAGAAGGTAGAAAAACAGGCAGAAAACACACCAGGTGTCTGGCTGCGGGCCCAGATTGACTCACATATACTCAAAGACTTTAATGTGGCAATCAGCTGTTGAAACAATTAAAAACCTTTATACCCCCACTGAGGCCATAAGCGGTTTGTTTACATTTACTTTGCTGACAAACATTGGAGTTAAACACGCATATATTTGGGGTTCTGGCGGGGTACAACAGTTGAACTAAGCTCTTGAAGCATTTATAAGCTACAGTGCAGTCGGAAAGTATTCAGACTACTTGACTGTTTTCACATTTTTTTCTTCTAAAATGGATGAAATAAATGTTTTTCCTCACCAATCTACACACAATACCCCATAATGACAAAGTAAAAACAGGTTTTAAGAAATGTTTTTGGTTGACCTTATTTACATAACTATTCATACCCTTTGATATGAGACTCGAAATTGAGCTCAGGTGCATCCTGTTTCCATTTATCATCCTTGAGATGTTTCTACAACTTGATTGGAGTCCACCTGTGGTAAATTCAATTGATTTGACATGATTTGGAAAGGCACACACCTGTCTATATAAGTCCCATAGTTGACAGTGCATGTCAGAGCAAAAACCAAGCTATGAGGTTGTAGGAATTGTCCGTAGAGCTCCCCATCCAACCTGACAGAGCTTGAGAGGATCTGCAGAGAAAAATGGGAGAAACTCCTCTAATACAGGTGTGCCAAGCTTGTAGCATCATATCCAAGAAGACTCAATGCTGTAATTGCTGCCAAAGGTGTTTCAACAAAGTACTGAGTAAAGGGTCTGAAGATTTTTGAAAAGTCATATTTCACATGTTTTATTTTTTATACAAACCTGTTTTTACTTTGTCATTATGGGGTATTGTGTGGAGATTGATGAGGAAAAAAACAATTTAATGATTTTTTTTTACAAGGCTGTAACATAACATGTGGAAAAAGTGAAGGGGTCTGAAAACATTCTGAATGCACAGTATACTCTGTAAGAATTAATAGGAACGCATTATTAATTTGTACATCCAAAAATTGATGTATCTACTGCAGATTGCCCTTATTTGTGTATTTGCCTGGTGGTTTACCTCAAGATCCAGTTTACCAGTGGTTTCCTTGTTTCCCCGAGTTTACCATAGTGGTGGATTCACGTAAAGATTTAGCACAGTAATTGTCACTTTGTGTATGTTGCAGGATGTTCAGCTGGGTGGTGAAGGGGGTTCCCCAGCCTCCTGGGAAACTAGGAGATGAGGAGAAGACCAATGCCTCACCTGCAACAGTAAGTCCCCCAAAAGTGAGAGAAAGAAAAGGGGGAGATTGTATCACCATTTAAATGTTCTATTACTCAAACTGTCGCTTTGTGTTTAAAACAGGTAAAACAAGTAACATTCAAAGAAGAGAAGAAACAAGAAGGTAATAACTGACTTAAACCTAATCTATAAACAATTCCCTCAGCCATCTCATACTGTTCTTTAATTATGATTGACAGCTCTAAAACCTGCCAAGGCCAAAGAGGAGGAGGTCGCCGAGGAGAATGGGTGAGTGTATCTATGGCCGGAATTCAATACTAATAGTTTGTCAATGCTCGCCAACAGAGAAAGAGAGGGGATCTTTCAACATTGATTTGACACTATTTCTTTCTGTATTGTATTTCTTTGGCAACATTGATTTCCCCTCTCTTGCCAATGAAGCTAATTTACATTTGAGAGAGAGAGAGTTCCATATGACCCGGTGGCCTAGTTGGCTGTGGGCACATATGGTGTGCCAGGAGGACAGAGAGGATCAGAGGGATCAGACCAGGATCAGAGGCAATCCTATAGCGGAATGCTATTGAGCCCACTGTCGTGTCTTTACTATGGTTAAATGAGATGACATGCTATTTTCAAATCGATTACCTAACATTTAATTATTTGCTTAATAAATTAATCAGGCAATAACTAACTCATTAGGAATCTGGGGCACCACGGAAACATTAGTTTATATAGAGCAGCTTTCTCCCAAATCCACTCTTAAAGATCTGAAGATCTTTTATATCAATAGCAGTCAATCATTCATTATTCTTTACCTTCTATCAGTCTCATCTGAACGCCATAAAATTATTGGTTATCTGCACAAACCGTAGCACAAATTATGAATCAGCAATATACACATTTGCTTAATTATTTAACTAACTAACTAAATAATCACAGAAATACATAGAAACATATATTGGATATTGGTTACTAACAGTGATGGAAAAGTCCCTATTGTGCCAAGCCGATATGACAGCTTGGTAGACAAAGGGAAGGGGCTGGACTGAGAAAGAGCGGGAAAGACAAATAGATTCACTACATACAGTCTACAATTATATTCATTGAAATGCTAATCCTTTGCACATGAACAGCCGCTCAAGATGTATTTTTTACATTGGAAGTTTGTCCGTTTTAATGATCTCGTAGCTAAATCTAATCTGGCTCATTTTAATCTTTTCCGCAATTTTCAAGCCCATAACTTTGTTCTCTCTCATTTTTCCACCTTTCCTTAACTACCTCCCAAGATGTTGCTAGAGGAGATTTTGTCCCTCCTGTGGAATTGGCAAGGTCTGATTTCTAGATTATGACATTGTGCTGTTTTAACCCTCTCCGATAAACAAAATCAAGACCGACTGGGGTAGTGACTTGACCTTGCAGATGACTAGTGGGAGTAGGCCCTTCTTAGGGTTAACTTCACATCCTCATGTGCTCGGTTAAATTTCATTTAGTTCAAAGTCTTGCACAGAATTCATCAAAGAAAAATGTAGTAAATTCCTCCCAGACACGAATGACACGTGATAGATGTTCATTCACTCCTGCAGACCATATATTTTATTCGTGTTCTAAGCTGTCTGAGTATTGGGTCATCCTTTTTTAATACTCTCTCTAAAATTCTAGATATTGACCTGCAGACTTGTCCTCAAGTAGCAATATTTTGGAGTTCCATCTTCGTTGCATAGTCTCACTAAAAGTGAAGCAGACGCTGTAGCGTTTGCCTCCCTTATAGCACGCCGGCAGCTCTTGCTTCACTGGATATCCTTCAAACCTTCCACTGCATCATCCTGTTTGAAAGATCTAATGTCTTTTCTACACTTAGAAAAAATGTTATACACTCTGAGAGGATGTACTGATAACTTTTTCTTGAGATGGCAGCCTTTTAATTTCCTTTTTTTTTTGAACAGTTGCCTTCTATGGATCAGGAGTAAGAATTTTGGCCAACGGGATACGGGAGGGTGTGGGAAGGGAGGGATAGTATGTTGTGATATTTGTGTTTTTGTGCATATTTATATATTTCCAATCATAAACGTATTTTATTTTTTTATGTATGCTGCTTTTTCTGTTAAAGAGAGGGAGGTGGTTCAATAAGTATAGGGGGTAAAAGCATGTATCTGGTCAATTTGTATTCTGTATTTCTTTATGTCCAATTTACAAAATATATATATATATATATATATATATATATATATATATATATATACAGTGCCTTGCGAAAGTATTCGGCCCCCTTGAACTTTGCGACCTTTTGCCACATTTCAGGCTTCAAACATAAAGATATAAAACTGTATTTTTTTGTGAAGAATCAACAACAAGTGGGACACAATCATGAAGTGGAACGACATTTATTGGATATTTCAAACTTTTCTAACAAATCCAAAACTGAAAATTGGGCGTGCAAA
Source organism: Oncorhynchus mykiss (assembly GCF_013265735.2). Taxonomy (NCBI): domain Eukaryota; kingdom Metazoa; phylum Chordata; class Actinopteri; order Salmoniformes; family Salmonidae; genus Oncorhynchus; species Oncorhynchus mykiss. The sequence goes on from NC_048590.1 coordinate 15,662,033, forward strand.
ATTATTCAGCCCCTTTACTTTCAGTGCAGCAAACTTTCTCCAGAAGTTCAGTGAGGATCTCTGAATGATCCAATGTTGACCTAAATGACTAATGATGATAAATACAATCCACCTGTGTGTAATCAAGTCTCCGTATAAATGCACCTGCACTGTGATAGTCTCAGAGGTCCGTTAAAAGCGCAGAGAGCATCATGAAGAACAAGGAACACACCAGGCAGGTCCGAGATACTGTTGTGAAGAAGTTTAAAGCCGGATTTGGACACAAAAAGATTTACCAAGCTTTAAACATCCCAAGGAGCACTGTGCAAGCGATAATATTGAAATGGAAGGAGTATCAGACCACTGCAAATCTACCAAGACCTGGCCGTCCCTCTAAACTTTCAGCTCATACAAGGAGAAGACTGATCAGAGATGCAGCCAAGAGGCCCATGATCACTCTGGATGAACTGCAGAGATCTACAGCTGAGGTGGGAGACTCTGTCCATAGGACAACAATCAGTCGTATATTGCACAAATCTGACCTTTATGGAAGAGTGGCAAGAAGAAAGCCATTTCTTAAAGATATCCATAAAAAGTGTAGTTTAAAGTTTGCCACAAGCCACCTGGGAGACACACCAAACATGTGGAAGAAGGTGCTCTGGTCAGATGAAACCAAAATTGAACTTTTTGGCAACAATGCAAAACGTTATGTTTGGCGTAAAAGCAACACAGCTCATCACCCTGAACACACCGTGCCCACTGTCAAACATGGTGGTAGCAGCATCATGGTTTGGGCCTGCTTTTCTTCAACAGGGACAGTGAAGATGGTTAAAATTGATGGGAAGATGGATGGAGCCAAATACAGGACCATTCTGGAAGAAAACCTGATGGAGTCTGCAAAAGACCTGAGACTGGGACGGAGATTTGTCTTCCAACAAGACAATGATCCAAAACATAAAGCAAAATCTACAATGGAATGGTTCAAAAATAAACACATCCAGGTGTTAGAATGGCCAATTCAAAGTCCAGACCTGAATCCAATCGAGAATCTGTGGAAAGAACTGAAAACTGCTGTTCACAAATGCTCTCCATCCAACCTCACTGAGCTCGAGCTGTTTTGCAAGGAGGAATGGGAAATAATTTCAGTCTCTCGATGTGCAAAACTGATAGAGACATACCCCAAGCGACTTACAGCTGTAATCGCAGCAAAAGGTGGCGCTACAAAGTATTAACTTAAGGGGGCTGAATAATTTTGCACGCCCAATTTTTCAGTTTTTGATTTGTTAAAAAAGTTTTAAATATCCAATAAATGTCGTTCCACTTCATGATTGTGTCCCACTTGTTGTTGATTCTTCACAAAAAAATACAGTTTTATATCTTTATGTTTGAAGCCTGAAATGTGGCAAAAGGTCGCAAAGTTCAAGGGGGCCGAATACTTTCGCAAGGCACTGTATATATGTTCTCAATTGCAGTACCTCGGCAAGCAGTATCTTTTATTTTTCGCCTTTTGTCATTCGTTTCCTGGTTCTATCCACCTGTCCCTTCAACTCAACCATTTCTTGCTTGTGCTTCTGCTGTGCACTGCGGTACTCTGCTGGAGGCCTTACTTCAGGGCTGACCTGGAGAGAACCTTTACAACGCCTGCAACTGATGGTTTATTTTGGAGGGCGTCTGTTGCAATTTCTGCTTTTTTTTCGCTTATGGCATTGTGATCTAACAGTCTCAGCCCTTTAGCACAGATTGAGTTTATATCGCTGCTGAGGTCAGCAATACATTTTCCTATGGATGAGGGATCACTTATTAGTGGGGGAATGGCTGCCAGCCACTGATTGTTAGCTTAGCTTCTAACGTAAAGCTTGCCCTGTTCACTTAAAGCACTAAAAGGTCCCCTAAAATTTGTGAGACGTCATTAGTAAACACCCGTTCCCGTTCAACCCAATCAGTGTTTCTTGATAGCAATGTTACTGGAACACGTGGTAATATTAAGTAATACTCGTCGCGTCTACTCACACTCCTGAAGCGCGGGAGACAGAGATAGTATTTTGCTTCGGCCAAACTAATATATCTTCTCAAATTTCCTTAAATATTTTGACTCGCTGAATTCACACTCTGAATGGCACACATAAACGATCTCAATTGTCTCAAGGCTTGTCTCAAGCCTTCTTTATCCTGTCTCCCCTTAATTTACACTGATTGAAGCGGATTTAACAAGCAACATCAATAAGGGATCATAGCGTTCACCTGTTAAGTCTATGTAATTTAATGTTTAGTAAACTCGGTGTATATTGCCTCTAACTATTTTATCCCCCATCTCTCCATCTCTGTGTAGTGGTGAGGCTGGAGTGTTGACTTGGATCACCCATGGCTTTGCTAATTCTCTTCCCCAGCCTGCTGGGACACCCCGGCTAGGCAGAGCCAACACTGAGGTAAGCGCTATGCTATGTCATCATAGCAAATAGATACTAATGTTGGTGGATTTCTCATTGGTAAGAAATGGAGATCCACTACAGATTTGTGTTAACGTTACTGCAAGATCGTTTTGAGTTCAATCTCGGTGTGCCAGGTTTGACTCTGTTCTCTGTTTATCCTTATCCTTCAGCCCTCCACCACACAGGAGGAGAACAGGTACAGCACTTCTGTGTGTGCGTGTGTGCGTGTCTGTGCATTTTCCAGAGGCAGTTTACTACTGAGTGTTTATTCTGTTTATTCTCCTGTGTGGACATCACTATTCAAGAGTTAGTAAATGGTCTCACGCTGATTAATACTATGTACTATGTTACACACTTAATTTGTAAATTGGGAGGTGTCGGAACAAATAGTGAGCCTGAGGGTGGTAAAGCAACGCATGAAAAAGAAAATCACCTTTGTAATCAAGCATTGCATGCATTTTCATTGACTTTGCATACTGGCATAGAGCAGTAGAGTAGAGGCACTTTCAGAAGTTGCACATATGGGGGGAGGGGAGTTTGTAGCATAGAGTCTGGGAAAAATGTTGCCTTTCATAAATCATTTTAGATGATTGAAGACTTAGCAGGATTTTTTTTTTATACCTCACAAATGATCCAAATGACTACTTTTGACACTGACAAACTGAGATTATGAGATTTTTAAAAACTACCTCGTCTTGAATCTGCCAATAGCTTAGGTGTGTGGAGATACACAGTACTAGTCAAAAGTTTGGACACACCTACTCGTTCAAGGGTTTTTCTTTCATTTTTACTATTTTCTAAATTGTAGAATCATAGTGAAGACATCAAAACTATGAAATAACGAAAAAAGTGTTAAACAAATCAAAATATGTTTTATATTTGAGAATCTTCAAAGTAGTCACCTGTGAGGATCGTCGCTGGAGACAGGAAGAAGGTACAGGGAGAACAATATAAATAATGGACATGAAACAGGACAGAACAGCGTCTGGACAGGGGACAAAATAACGACATCATTGCAAACACCGGGAATAACGTGAGGAACAGACAGATAAAGGGGAGACAATCAAATAATGATGGAGTTCAGGTGCGCGTAATGTAAGGGACAGGTGTGCATAATGATAGGCAGTCTGGTGCTCCCACGGCAGACCGGCTGCGGCGTGGGAGCCTGGCGAACCGGCTGAAGCATGACGTGGGGTGGGCGCCTGCCGAGACCACCGGGACGAGAAAAACCTCTTGATCCAGCTATGGCATGGAAGCCCGACGAGCTAGCTGAGGCACCCCCGGAACCGGACCCAACATCACCAACAACAAACAAGGCCTCCCTGATGCTTCCAATTTTGGTGTCAACATTCTGTGAGGATGAAACTTTTGACAGATGTGCATAATGATAGGCCGTCTGGTGCCCTCGAGTGCCAGAGAGGGAGAGCGAGAGCAGGCGTGACACCACCCTTTGCCTTGATGACAGCTTTGCACATTTCAATTAACAGGTGTGCCTTGTTAAATGTTAATTTGTGGAATTTCTTTCCTTCTTAATGCGTTTGAGCCAATCCGTTGAGTTGTGACAAGGAGAGGGTGGTATACAGAAGATAGCAGTTTTTGGTAAAAGACCAAGTCCATATTATTGCAAGAGCAGCTCTAATAAGCAAAAAGAAACGACAGTCCATCATTACTTTAAGATATGAAGGTCAGTCAATCCGGAAGATTTCTGGAACTTTGAACGTTTCTTGAAGTGCCGTCGCAAAACCCATCTAGTGCTATGATGAAACTGGCTCTCATGAGGACCACATCAGGAAGACTCAGGGTTACCGCTGCTGCAGAGGATAAGTTCATTAGAGTTGCTTGGGCCAAGAAACACGAGCAATGGACATTAGACCGGTGGAAATCTGTAATTTTGGTTCTAACCGTTATGTCTTGTGAGACGCAGACTAGGTGAATGGATGATCTCCGCACGTGTGGTTCCCACGTGATGCATGAAGGAGGAGGTTTGATGGTGTGGGGATGCTTTGCTGGTGACACTGTCACTGATTTATTTAGAATTCAAGGCAAACTCAACCAGCATGAATACCACAGCATTCTGCAGCGATACGCCGTCCCATCTGTTTTGCGCTTAGTGGGACTTTCATTTGTTTTCAACAGAACAAGGACCCAACACACCTCCAGGCTGTGTAAGGGATATTTGACCAAGAAAGAGAGTGATGGAGTGCTGCATCAGATGACCTGGCCTCCACAATCCTCCCACCTCAACCCAATTGAGATGGACCGCAGAGTGAAGGAAAAGCAGCCAAAAAGTGCTCAGCATATGTGAGAACTCCTTCAAGACTGTTGGAAAAGCAATCCAGGTGAAGCTGGTTGAGAGAATGCCAAGAGTGTGCAAAGCTGTCATCAAGGCAAAGGGTGGCTACTTTGAAGAATATAAAATATAACAACATTTGTTTAACACTTTTTTGGTTACTACATGATTCCATATGTGTTATTTCATAGTTTTAATGTCTTCACTATTATCCTGCAATTTAGAAAATAGTACAAATACATTTTTAAAAAATGAGTAGGTGTCCAAGCTTTTGACTGGTACTGTACATATTGTACAATATTAGGGGAAATTATTGTCCTCTAAAAGCTTTCCAGTTTCACTGACTCACCCAATGATGCGCAGCTCACTCACTGGTGATGGCTGATGCCCATGTCAAAAGCCTCTATCTTCTTTTACTCTGTACAATATTGTTCGCTCAATAGGCCTATTTGGAAGTTGATAACATATTTTGTAGCCTACAGGGAGATTAGTCTTTTTTTTAGCAGGAGTCATTTGCTTTTCAATCTGTTTTCCCTCGATTGTATTTGAAATATGGCGAAATAGCTGTTTTGCATGTATGCTGTTCACTGACAAATTTGCAGCGCGTTCCCAACTGTAGGCATGCCTCGTGATTGGGTTACACCAAAAAGTTCTACAGTGACACCATCGAGAGCATCTTCACTGGTTGCATCACCGCTTGGTATGGCAATTGCACCGCCCTTGACCACAAAGAACTACAAAGGGTGGTGCGGACAACCCAGTACATCACTGAGGCCAAGCTCCCTGCCATCCAGGACCTCTATATCAGGCGGTGTCAGAGGAAAACCCGGAAAATTGCCAAAGATTCCAAACACCAAATTCATAGACTGTTCACTCTGCTACAGTCCGGCAAATACTACCAGAGCATCGGCTCTCGGACCAACAGGCTCTAAGACAGCTTCTACCCCCAAGTCATAAGACTGCTAAATAGCCAGACTGCTAAATAGTCAACTAATGGTATCCAAACTATCTTGCTAACTAACCCTACGCACACTCACTAGACTTAATATACACACTCACACACACTTTTACACTCATTGTTTGCTGCTGCTATTCTGTTCTTTATTTTACTCTTATTATGATCTATCACTTTACCCTGCCTGCATGTACAGTGCATTCAGAAAGTATTCAGACCCCTTCCATTTTTCCACATTTTGTTACATTACAGCCTTATTCTAAAATGGATTAAATAACAAATATGCATCAATTTACACACAATACCCCATAATGACTAAGCAAAAACGTTTTCAGACCCTTTGCTATGAGTCTAGAAATTCAGCTCAGATGCATCCTGTTTCTATTGACCATCCTTGATATGTTTCCACAACTTGATTGGAGTCCACCTGTGGTAAATTCAATTGATTGGACATGATTTGGAAAGGCATGCGCCTGTCTATACAAGGACCACAGTTGACAGTGCATGTCAGAGCAAAAACCAATCTATGAGGTCGAAGGAATTGTCTGTAGAGCACCGAGACAGGATTGTTTCGAAGCACAGAGCTGAGGAAGGATACCAAAACATTTCTGCAGCATTGAAGTTCCCCAAGAACACAGTGGAATCCATCATTCTTAAATGAAAGACGTTTGGAACCACCAAGACTCTTCCTAGAGCTGGCCGCCCGGCCAAACTGAGCAATCGGGGGAGAAGGGCCTTGGTCAGGGAAGTGGCCAAGAACCCGATGATCACTCTGACAGAGTTCCTGAGTTCCTTTGTGGAGATGGGAAAACCTTCCAGAAGGACAACCATCTCTGCAGCACTCCACCAATCAGGGCTTTATGATTGAGGTGCCAGACGGAAGCCACTCCTCAGTAAAAGGCACATGCCAGCCCGCTTGGAGTTTGCCAAAAGGCACTTAAAGAACTCTCAGCCCATGAGAAACAAGATTATCTGGTCTGATGAAACCAAGATTGAACTATTTGGCCTGAATACCAAGCGTTACGTCTGAAGGAAACCTGGCAACATCCCTACGGCGAAGCATAGTGGTGGCAGCATCATGCTGTGGGGATGTTTTTCAGCGGCAGGGACTGGGAGACAATTCAGGAGAAAAGTACAGAGAGCTCCTTGATGACTGCGTCAGCCGTGAACACAAACTTAAAGGAATTGATAGTTCTGCTCCGTGTATTCAACAGCTGAGGTTGGAGCTCTGGCTTGTTTTTTTGTACTGTTCCTACCATCGTCAGGTTCCTCTTGAGGAGCTCCTGTCCCAGCTTGTGTGAAGTAAAAAGGTTATTGCATGTGATGTTGTGGCCACGGAGTCCCTGTGTCACGTCCAGAACAACCCACATCCCTTGGTTCTTCTCAGAGACTCCTCCATCTGGCTTCCCCTTAGACACATGCAAGTTCCACGCTTATGATGAAGCAGCGTCACAGGCAAACCAGATCTTGATTCCATATTTAGACGGTATGTAATGCCTGAAGGGGCAGTGGCCCCTAAATGACATAAGCTGCTCATCAACAATAACGTTGGGCCCAGGGTTGTAAAACAGGGGAAGGCAGTCCTCCCACTTGTCCCACACTGACCTGATTGCAGCAAGCTTGTCTCTCTGCCGCCGAGCTGATATGGTGTCTCGGTTATTGGAATAATCCTGGAAATAATATGAAAGTTTTCCAGAGACATTGTTGCACGGAAAAGTTCTCTGCCAGTTTCTGCATCCCACAGGGATTCTGTGGATTCCCCATTGCATCTGAAAACATCAGCAAGGAAAATAGTCACAAAGTATGCATGTAAATGAGTTTGGTCCATCTCCTTCCAAAAATATGCCTTCCCTCCAAATTGGTGCAGTCCAGAATGATTTTCTGGTTGGTGTCTGGGATGAACAGTTCAAAAGAAGACTTGTCCTGCTCATGAGTAACCACCATCCGCGTTGGCCCTGGTTGCATCCTTATCACATTGGCAGCCATGCGGAGTGTTTCATTCCTTGGACAAAAAGACTATTCAATTTCACCATTTTTTTTACATCCATATTTCTCCTCATGCAGCCTTCTGATAAACTGGTTGCTGACGGGCTGGTCCTGGGGCTGGCTGAGGGTAAATCTCATCCTCTTCTTCCAACTCACTGTCAGACTCCGAATTGACAGAGACATGATCCTCATATTCGAAAATGTCTTAGTCTTCCAAAGTGGTAGACGCTCCATCCTAACTAATTTCTTTCTCTGCAAAAATTATTTCGAAGGCCCTCTGAGCAGAGATTATTTTTGCAATACTGATTGATTGTGGTAAGGAGCCTCACATGCAATGCTATTTATTTTTTGTGTCCCTCCCCCAATTTGCACCTGGCTGGGGTAGAGTGTGGGAAAATACAGAATTGTTATAATGTATTTTAAATAATGTATCGAAATAATGTATTGTAATAACATTGTGCAGGTTCCCACAAGACATTATGTAGTTTCACACACTACAAAGGGTAAAGAGTGCGAGAAACGTGGCAGACAGGCAGGGAGACAGACAGGTTCTTGGTGTTATGTTGAAACAGCAGGCCCAGGGAGGAGAAAGACAGAGTGAAGGCACACAGCAAACCTTTTTGTTTCATTTTTGCTTGTTTTCATCTACACACACACACATTTCCACACTTTTATTAGCTTCAGGTCCAGTGGAACCAAATAATAAATATGTAGTATAAATGTGTGAGGGGGTGCACAGTGTGCACTCAACGAAATTGTGTTATTTTACATGTTCTTCACAGAAAATAAGCCAAGGCCAATGATTCTCAGGTTGAAAAAATAATTAATTGTCTAATTTTTCTTTTACTAAACATTGAAAAATGGTCCCACAGACACGAACACCACATAAGGGTTATGAACTTAAGAAATATTTGACAGACAGGGCACAATGTTTCCTCAATATTAAGGTGTACTGCAGGAGTCGATTTTGGGACCAGTTCTCTTTACTATTTATAAATAACATTGGTCTATGTATTCATTCCTGTAATATTAATCAGTATGCAGATGATACGGTAATGTATGCCATTGCACCGACAGTTGACCAAGCTATGTGAGAGCTGCGAGCTGATTTTGATACATTACAGAAAGCCCTTGTTGATTTAAAACTTGCACTTAATGCGGGCAAAATGAAATATGTCGTTCTCTAATTCATGTAAAAATGTCTCAGATGGGCTCTATATTCACTTATTGGATGGTTCCCTCGTCGAGCGTGTTCCCGCCTATCTGGGCATTTGGATTGATGAAGAACGTTTAAAAAAACATACTGATGAGCTAGTTTAAAAGCTAAGGTTTAAAGTGGGCTTGTACGGCAGAAAGTACAGTCAACTTTCCTGACAGATCTTGACTATGGTGACACCATTTACCAGAATGCAGAAGCCACTACTCTTGAGATGCCGTCTACGATAGAGCACCTTAACTTTATTACAGGTGGAAGTTTTAATACTAGTTGAACCACTTTTTTTTATCACGTTTTGAACGTTTTAATCACTGCATCCTGTATCAGACGGTAGCTCACTTCATTACTCCCTTGTTTACAAAGAGATACCAAACCCATTCATTCTTGAGGTGCTGCTTGTCTTCGAACAAAGTTTGGTAAAACCGCTTTTAGTTTTAATGCACCACAGTTATGGAATGCATTACAAAACAAATTACACCTGGATAGGTCAGTTTAAAACTCGGTTGTTAAGTGTTCACCGAAGTGTGTACTTGTTTCAATTGATTGTTACAGCTTGTTGATGTAATACATTTATAGCTGTCTTGTAGTATTTTTTAAAAATCTTTTTGTTGTTGCCGTATTGATGTCATTTTTGTCCTCAGGTCACCATTATAAATGGGACTGGTCTCAATTCGGATCCCCTGAAGAAATAAAAGTTAATACATTTTGTACTTACATGAGTTTTGTACATCTCGCTAACCTAATGGGAAAGGGATTAGCACCATCTAAATGCTGTCAATCCTTCCCATTATCCTTCCCATTCATTTGCATCTATTTTTTATTTATTCAGATTTAGAATGGCATGGTGAAAATATTAAGTTCAATGTAGCAAATATAAGCTACAATACCTGAATTGACCATCTTCTGATATGTCAAACCTAAAAAGTCCAAAACTCGTACCAGTTCTGCCACTGCCCACGCTTGCGTTACTGTAAACTGCTTTCACAGCCCCCCACCGCATTCTAATGCATATATTTAGCAAAGCCGCAGCCAAAGCTGTCAATGAAAGTGGTTGTTAATCAAAACAATTTTCATATATTTTATCTCTCCACAGGCAGGGGTCGAGAGTCATCGGCTGGATTGCCCAGGGATTGGCCAGTGTGGTTCCACAGCCTGAATTGAAAAACACGGAGGAGGTGGAACCTGCAGAAACAACAGAGGTACATATGGAATGGTCTGACAGATGCCCTGAAGGGTTCCACAGATTTTATTTGAGTAATAGCCTGTAGCAGTGTTGTCTGAACTTTCATCTAAGTCAGTTAAATTGGTTGTAGTTAAGTGTTGTAGCTATATAACAGCCCCTACCTAAAATCACACTGTACACTAAAAATGTTTAAGTAAAGAGGACTTAGGCAGCCCCTCAAGCATTTGTTAACTTCAATCAGCAAGCTCTAATAAATAAAAACAATCTCAGTTAGAGAGGACCAAAATGTATTATTCATAGTTAAATTATAGCATTAGCTTTCTTTGACTCATCTCTGTCCTGTACTTGGAACCAGGATAGACGTTTTTAACAGCATTTCCATACAGATTGCAGAGGTGATCAAGGTGCCGGAGGTTAAGAAAAAACCTAGCGTAAGTAGCTACATCAAGGGCCTTGCTAATATGCTAACCAAAATTACTCATGGCTTATGCTAACATGTAGCATTAGCTTTCTCAAACTCTCAATTCTGTACTTGGTGCCAGGCTAGCCATGTTTAACAGCATTTCCATTCAGATTGCAGAGGTGAGCAAGGCGCCGGAGGTTAAGAAAAAACCTAGCGTAAGTAGCTACATCAAGGGCCTTGCTAATATGCTAACCAAAATTACTCATGGCTTATGCTAACGTGTAGCATTAACTTTCTCAAACTCTCAATTCTGTACTTGGAGCCAGGCTAGCCATGTTTAACAGCATTTCCATTCAGATTGCAGAGGTGAGCAAGGCGCCGGAGGTTAAGAAAAAACCTAGCGTAAGTAGCTACATCAAGGACCTTGCTAATATGCTAACCAAAACTACTCATGGCTTATGCTAACATGTAGCATTAGCTTTCTCAAACTCTCAATTCTGTACTTGGTGCCAGGCTAGCCATGTTTAACAGCATTTCCATTCAGATTGCAGAGGTGAGCAAGGCGCCGGAGGTTAAGAAAAAACCTAGCGTAAGTAGCTATATCAAGGGCCTTGCTAATAGGCTAACCAAAATGTCTCATGGCTTACGCTAACGTGTAGCATTAGCTTACTCAAACTCTCCGTTCTGTACTTGGAGCCAGGCTAGCCATGTTTAACAGCATTTCCATTCAGATTGCAGAGGTGAGCAATGCGCCGGAGGTTAAGAAAACACCTACCGTAAGTAGCAACGTCAAGGGCCTTGCTAATATGCTAACCAAAATTACTCATGGCTTATGCTAACGTGTAGCATTAGCCTTCTCAAACTCTCATGTATGTACTTGCAGCTAAGCTAGTCATGTTTAATAGAATTTCCATTCAGATTCCAGAAATGACCAAGCGTAAGTAGCTAGCTATAATATGGGCGTTGCTATGCTATGCTAACTTAAACCCAATGCTAACGGACCTGCTATAGCCATGTTCAAACTTGGTTCTAGAGATCCATTCGCCACAATGTCCCATTGCTACCCATCTCCCACCCCAGCTGTGCCTTAACTTCAGGCTGAGAGGGCGGGTTCTTGCTGGCAACAATGATTCACATGTCATCCGCTCAAGCAGGTTCTGCGAGGTGGTGATTCCTGTGGTTTAGCTGTTTGATGATCTACGGGGATCGATAACTCTTGACCTGGAGAGAAAAGGGTTTTCCACAATCCCTGATTGGAGAATCAAATTTATATGAGTCAGCTATCAAAACCAAATGATATTATCCAATCACATAACATCTCAATTTGAATGTCTCCTCACTTCAGTGGCAGCCTTTGCAAGAATTTAACAGCAGTCATTCCATGCATGCATGCACTGTGTGATAATGAATTAAGAATATAGCGGGTGTTTCATAACATGCATACTACCATGCTCCACACTCTCATACTTCTAGTGCATTCTCAGAGGACGTTCTCTTGAGTACGTTATTGTGAGGACGAGAGTATGGAGAACAAATAAAACATTACATTTGAAAAGCACTCGCACTCCCCCTACTGTATTACCTCACACTGGACCTCCCCATTCACTGAACCTTCTTCTAGACAAGGATAATGGCAACAATAGAGACTAAACAAGATATACGAAAAGCAAAGTTTTTTCATAACTATCAGCAAGCTATATGTGAATCGTAATAATCGAGCTAACCAGATAATTTTCGCCTGTTAATCTATCTCAAACTAATGTTATGCAGGGTAACTTAGATCTGAAATCTTTGTGGCTATCTAGCTAGCGAACAGTAGTAGCTCGCCAGTTGCCGTTAGCCCTATTTTACTATGGGCTTGCAATCTACTTACACTACAGTGGGTATTGTAGGCAGGTAATGCCAAAATATGTACAAACGGAGTACTCGTCCGAGAATTGCCCTCCGTGCTCCGTTTCTTTTGATTTGGACTCATACTCCAATATGCAGAGCACGGTGGTATGCATTTTGAGAAACATATTTCTAACCCTGTAGCTGTTCAGGTCCAGAGTTGTATATATGTGCAGGTTCCTGCTGTGGCTTGTACAGTATGTGAGAAGGCCTTTTAAGACATGAAGAGCATCCCCTGTCTAAGAGAAAGTTGCAATTGAATGACAAAATGCACAAACCTACAGTGCCTTCAGAAAGTACACACACTCCTTTACTTTTTCCACATTTTGTTGTGTTACAGCCTGAATTTTAAATAGATTTGGTGTTACTGGACTACACACACATTACCCCATAATGTCAAAGTGGAATTATGTTTTTAGAAATATTTACAAATTAATACAAAATTAAAAGCTGAAATGTCTTGAGTCAATACGTATTCATCCCCTTTGTTTTTGCATGTCTAAATATGTTCAGGAGTAAACATTTGCTGAACAAGTCACATAATAAGTTGCATGGACTCACTGTGTGCAATAGTAGTGTTTAACATGATTTTTGAATGACTACCTTATCTCTGTACCCCACAGATACAATTATCTGTAAGGTCCCTCAGTCAGGCAATGAATTTCAAACACAGATTCAACCACAAAGACCAGGGAGGTTTTCCAATGCTTAGCAAAGAAGGGCACCTATTGGTAGATGGGTAAAAATAGAAAAAGAAGACATTGAATATCCCTTTGAGTATGGTGAAGTTATTCATTACACTTTGGATGGTGTATAAATTTACCCAGTCCCTACAAAGATACAGGCGTCCTTCCTAACTCAGTTGTCGGAGAGGAAGTAAACCGCTCAGCAATTTCACCATGAGTCCAATGATGACTTTTAAAAAAGTGGCTGTGATAGGAGAAAACTGAGGATACATCAACAATTTTGTAGTTACTCCACAATACTAACCTAAATGACAGAGTAAAAAGAAGGAAGCCTGTACAGAATACAAATATTCCAAAACATGCAATAAGAAATTAACTTTATTTCCTGAATACAAAGCGTTATGTTTGGGCCAAATACAACACATTACTGAGAACCACTCTTCATATTTTCAAGCATGGTGGTGGCTGCATCATGTTATGGGTATGCTTGTCATCGGCAAGGACTAGGGAGTTTTTTGGGATAAAAATACACAGATTAGAGCTAAGCACAGGCAAAATCCTAGGGAAAACCATGTTCAGTCTGCTTTCCAACAGACACTGGGAGACAAATTCACCTTTCAGCAGGACAACAAACAAAAACACAAGGCCAAATATACGCTATAGCTGCTTACCAAGACAACATTGAATGTTCTTGAGTGGGCCTAGTTAGTTTTGACTTAAATCTGCATGAGAATCTATGGACAGAAAATGTCTGTCTAGCAAAGATCAACAACCAACTTGACAGAGCTTGAATAATTTTCAAACGTTGAACAATCCAGGTGTGCAAAGCTCTTAGACTCAAAAAGACTCACAGCTGTAATCGCTGCCAAAAGTGACATGTATTAACTTTCTGTAATATTTTCTTCCATAAATGTCTAGAAACATGTTTTCACTTTGTCATTATGTGGTATTGTTTGTAGATGGGTAAAAAAACATATATTTAATAAATGTTTTATTCAGGCTGTAACACAACAAAATGTGGAATAATTCAAGGGTTATGAAGACTTTCTGAATGTACACAAACTACTTACGACTCATTACAATGCTTATCTGTTATTGTTGAGTATTGACAGATGTTCTGTGAATGTTTGTTTGTTTTCCTTCAGGTGCATGCTATCCAAGATGTCCCAGGTGAGAGCTATCAACATATTTTTTCTGTGGGTAGAAGTACCAGCATGATGATAATTCTATAGAATACTGTATTTATAAGCCCCATGTAGCAAAATTGTACGCATTCCAGTGTTCGTTCTATACATCACATTTCTATTGCAAGGTTTTTTTTTCTAGATCAAAAAAGGGGCTTAGGTGTGTGCGTGTGGTTCTATTGATGATTTTGGGGTGGGGGTGATGATGATGATGATGATGATGATGATGATCAACTCCTTATCTCTAGATGCAGAGCCTCTTCCTCATATTCCTGTGGTGGAGGTTATGTCAGATGAAGAGCCTCAAGAAGAGAAGGGAATCCCTCCCAGGTGTGTGTGTGTGTGTGTGTGTGTGTGTATGAATGAATGCCTCTCTCCTTCAATCTCTCTCTTCTACCCACTTTGTTGTCTCCAATGACATTCTAATGTGTGTGTTTGTGCCTGTGTGTGGTGTGTTCTGTTCTCAGGGTGTATGAGTGGATCAAACAGGGTTTTGAGAAGGTGGTTCCACAGCCAGCTGACAACAAAGACGTCTCAGCGAAGGCCTCCTGCCCACAGAAAGGTTATCTTCTAACACGCAGAGATCCTCATATTTATTATAGGGATGCTTGGGGGTGCTGAGCAATAGGTTACTCTATATTGGTTCCACAGCCTATCACCAATCTTATATATTGTTCTGAGGCTAGAAACCTCATGCACCAGCAAGCCTATGTATATTTATTTTTTTACATTTGTTGCATATTTATGAGCTGTTTGTTCTGCCCTTGCAGTGACCTCCAAATCTCCGGAAGCTGAAGAGGAGGCCAAAGCAAAGTGAGTCTCACAGACGTTTACGCATTGTATTTACACTACAAGCTCATTGATACATTTGATACACAAATATGTACTTATTCATGTAAATATTACAGATTGTACAGAGGTTGTAAAGGGAACTATTTGAACAGTTTAATGAAAAAATACATTTTTCTGCTATCTCTATAACGCTGTTGTATTGTTATGTACAGTGGCAAGAAAAGGTATGTGAACCTTTTGGAAATACCTGGATTTCTGCATAAATTGGTCATAGAATTTGATCTGATCTTCATCTAAGTCACAACAATAGACAAACACAGTCTGCTTAAACTATTAACGCACAAGCAATTATCCGTTTTCATGTCTTTATTGAACACACTGTGTAAACATTCACAGTGCAGGGTTGGAAAAGTATGCGAACCCTTGGATTTAATAACAGGTTGACCTACCTTTTGGCAGCAATAACCTCAATCAAAAGTTTTCTGTAGTTGCGGAACAGACCTGCACAACGGTCAGGAGGACTTTTGGACCATTCCTCCTTACAAAATTGTTTCAGTTCAGCAATATTCTTAGAATGTCTGGTGTGAACTGCTCTCTTGATTTCATGCCACAGCATCTCAATCAGGTTGAGGTCAGGACTATGACTGGGCCACTTCAGAAGGCGCATTTTCTTCTGTTGAAGCCATTCCGTTGTTGATTTACTTCTATGTTTTAGGTCAGTGTCTTGTTGCGTCACCCAAGTTCTGTTGAAATTCAATTGGTGGACAGATAGCCTAACATTCTCCTGCAAAATGTCTTGATACACTTGGGAATTCATTTTTCCGGTAATGATAGCAAGCTGTCCAGGCCCTGAGGCAGCAAAGCAGCTCCAAACCATGATGCTCCCTCCACCATACGTTACAGTTGGGATGAGGTTTTGATGTTGGTGTGCTGTGCCTATTTTTCTCAACATATAGTGTTGTGTGTTCCTTCCAAACAACTCAACTGTAGTTTCATCTGTCCACAAACTATTTTGCCAGTAGCACTGTGGAACATCCAGGTGCAATTTGGCAAACTTCATACTTGTAGCAATGTTTTTTCTGGACAGCAGTGGTTTCTTCTGTGGTGTCCTCCCATGAACACCATTCTTGTTTAGTGCAACTAGGTCCTGGACTTCCTGACGGGCCACCCCCAGGTGGTGAGGGTAGGTAACAACATCTCCACCCCGCTGATCCTCAACACTGGGGCCCCACAAGGGTGCGTTCTCAGCCCTCTCCTGTACTCCCTGTTCACCCATGACTGCGTGGCCGTGCACGCATCCAACTCAAGGGGCCCTCAGAGTGTGGTGTCAGGAAAATAACGCCACACTCAATGTCAACCAAACAAAGGAAATGATCGTGGACTTCAGGAAACAGCAGAGGGAGCAGCCCCCTATCCACATTGACGGGACAGTAGTGGAGAAGGTGGAACGTTTTAAGTTCCTCGGCGTACACATCACAGACAAACTGAAATGTTCCACCCACACAGACAGCGTGGTGAAGAAGGTTCAGCAGCGCCTCTTCAACCTCAGGAGGCTAAAGAAATTCGGCTTGTCACAAAAAACACTCAAACTTTTACAGATGCACAATCGAGAGCATCCTGTCGGGCTGTATCACTGGCTGGAACGGCAACTGCTCCACCCACAACCGTAAGGCTCTCCAGAGGGTAGTGAGGTCTGCACAACACATCACCGGGGGCGAACTACCTGCCCTCCAGGACACCTACAGCACCCGATGTCACAGGAAGGCCAAAAAGATCATCAAGGACAACAACCACCCGAGCCACTGCCTGTTCACCCCGCTATCATCCAGAAGGCGAGGTCAGTACAGGTGCATCAAAGCGAGGCCCGAGAGACTGAAAAACAGCTTCTATCTCAAGGCCATCGGACCGTTAATCAGCCACTAACTTTGAGTGGCTGCTGCCAACACACTGAGTCATCTCTAGCCACTTTAATAATGAAAACAATTGATGTAATAAATGTATCACTAGCCACTTTAAACAATGCTACTTTATATAATGTTTACATACCCTAGATTACTCATCTCATATGTATATACTGTACTCTATACCATCTACTGCATCTTGCCTATGCTGTTTGGCCATCACTCATTCATATATTTTTATGTACATATTCTTATTCATTCCTTTACACTTGTGTGTGTATAAGCTAGTTATTGTGAAATTGTTATGCTAGATTACTTGTTAGATATTACTGCATGGTCGGAACTAGAAGCACAAGCATTTCGCTACACTCGCATTAACATCTGCTAACCATGTGTATGTGACAAATAAATACAAATATTTAGATTTTATGCATCGTAGACTCGTCAACAGAAATGTTAGCATGTTCCAGAGATTTCTGTAAGTCTTTAGCTGGCACTCTAGGATTCTTCTTAACCTCATTGAGCATTCTGTGCTGTTCTCTTGCAGTCATCTTTGCAAGATGGCCACTCCTAGGGAGAGTAGCAACGGTGCTGAACTTTCTCAATTTATAGACAATTTGTCTTACCGTGGACTGATGAGCATCAAGGCTTTTAGAGATACTTTTGTAACCCTTTCCAGCTTTATGCAAGTCAACAATTCTTAATCTTAGGTCTTCTGAGATCTCTTTTGTTTGAGGCATGGTTCACATCAGGCAATGCTTCTTGTGAATAGCAAACTCAAATTTTGTGTTGCAAGGCAGCTCTAACCAACATCTCCAATCTCGTCTCATTGACTGGACTCTAGGTTACCGGACTCCTGATTCCAATTAGCTTTTGGAGAATTCATTAGCCTAGGGGTTCACATACTTTTTCTAACCCACACTGTGAATGTTTAAACGATGTGTTCAATATAGACACGAAAAATACAATAATTTGTGTGTTAGTTTGAGCACACTGTTTGTCTATTGTTGTGACTTAGATGAAGATCAGATCAAATTTGATGACCAATTTATGCAGAAATCCAGGTAATTCCAAAGGGTTCACATACTTTTTCTTGCCACTGTATCTGTTGTCATGACAGTGAGGAGGAGAAACAGCCCAAATGGCCGCAGCTTATAATTAACAGGAAATGCCATGCTTATGACAACGATTAAGGCAGCCCCCATACCTCTCTGATTGAAAGGGTTAAATGGGTTAAATACAGAAGACACATTTCGGTAGAATGCATTCAGTTGTGCAACTGACTAAGTATCCCCTTTCCCTTCCCAGTGGTCAGACACATTCTCTACGCTTCTATAACATGGGAACGGCTTGCAAATACATTCATGACGCTGTTTTAACATAGTAATAGCCCTGAAATGTGCTATACTCGTAAAGCATGATAGCAGCTGTTAAACATGCCATATGATGTAGACAGTCCATTTTCTGACATCTCTGTTTTCCTTCTACAGTGTGGTGGGCTGGATTGTTCAGGGCTTCGGTCGTATGTTACCTCAGCCTGTCCTGACTCCAAGTGGATCGGTGAGTGACTAACCTCCCAATAGCACAAGACGACACACCCGGATAGTATTCATTAAGGCACACTGTAGCAAAACACTTTGCATGGTAAAGCACATTTCTTATCGGACAAGTTCAGGTAGTCCTTCCTTGTTTCAGTAAATGTTCTTCTGTTTGGTGCAAAGACTGAACAAGACCCTGGTTTTGGGTTAGAGATAAGGCTGGGGGAGTTCTTTATAATCACATTTTCATTGTTATTCAAAGTGGTTCTTAAACTTCAACTGAACAGGACATAACTGAAAGAGGACGTAGGTAAATGGGATCTGAAGTCTAACATATTTTGTTTTGTGTCTCCCCCTCTGACAGGAGAACGCTGTTCAGAACAGTAAGTAAAGCTGGCATCATGACTTTCTCATACACATACAGCATCTCACAGATCATGAAACTCAAAATGGTGTTCAAAAAACAACATTATAGTCATATAAAATCCAAAACAGCATACAAAGAAGTTTGAACTTCCAATAGACAACAGGCAGGCAGGACAACAGAGAGTACAACCAGACATTGGCACTGCTCCTTTGAGTCTGATATCAGCTGTGGACACACTTCAGTGACCTGAGTTATGCTTTGAGGTAGTTTGATTGATTGATCAGTATAGTGGGCTGGTGATTTGCAGGTTCATTGATTGGTTGATTGGTTAATTACAAGGTGTACTGATTGGTTGATTATGGCTAGTGTCCATGATGAGGCAGACTCTAACTGGGCTCCTCTTCTCATTCTGTTTCAGGGGGGAAGGTGCGCTGAGAGCCCCTTAAACAAAAGGAGAAGGAAGACTGGGAAAAAGTCGCTCACAAAAACATATACACACACATAGAAGAGGAGACTAAACCACAGGCACACACTGATGATTGGAGCGAGACAGGCAGTTCAACAGACAGGCAAAAAAGACGGAATAATTAATAAATGGACACACACTTAGAAGAGGAGGCTGGTGCTATAGGAGGACAGGCTCACTGTAATGGCTGGAATGATATAAATGAAATGGAGTCAAACATGCAGTTTCCATATGTTTAAACTTAACGTAGCAGGCGTAACAGAAACGCCTGAGAATATCCGGTTTTCAGCGGAAAGGGAACCTAAGTCGGAAGATCGCTGTATCCCTGAAAACCAAATGCATCCAGTTGTTGGCAACTGAAAATAGAGTAGCACACTCTATATAAATTCCCAGTAATTTAATGGGTAAATCACCAACATTTCGGCATCCCTGTGCCTTCTTCAGGGTAATGTCACGAATGCTTGAACCAGGTTATGTAGACAAACAGTGCAATTAGTGCAACCAATGACAATAGTGAGGGGTGTGCCATAATTATTTAGTTGATTACAAAAAAAAAAAAAAAAAATAGTGTTTCTAGCATATTAGATATATTAGGCTATTGTTATCCTATGGAAACGTAATTAAATATTGTACATAATATTAACATCAACATACTTTATTGTTTCATTCAATTTCACATACATATTTAATATATATAAAGTCAATATTCAGACCACTAGGGGTCAATGTTTTCAGAAAGGATATCCAGTAAGCCTTCCTTAGTAGTAGTAGTAGTAGGATCTCAATGTTACCTCCTCCTTTGTAGAGCAACATGCTCAATGCCTGTGTATTTGAGGGAGGACGTGGGACCTGATGACTCTGATCACTGAACAACTTAAAAAGGATATTACAGAGATCGCAAACCTCATTTGAAAATTCACAGCAACGTCTATGAGATGAGCTTAATGACCCTATCAAACTGAATGATCTCATTGAAGAGTAACGCTGACCTTCAGACCAAGATGACGACCGAACTGAGGGAGAGGAAAATCAAGAAGTATAAACGCGATTTGGAAGAACAACGGACGAATAGACCTCTGGCGAGATCCTGAGCACAAGAAACCACAAAGCAGGAAAAGACAAGCCGATGACAGACGCAGAGGTCCTCTGTCAGACCAACTATCCACAGACAGCGCTAACTCTGGCTCCTCTAACAACTGTGAGCGTTTTTCTCAAAAGAGGACGGGGACACCAGGGACAACGTTGAGAACATCCCCCTCAGCATGTAAGAGGGTTCGACGCATACATCGGGGGAAGAAGAAATTCACTACCACCCCGCGACATCTTTTAATTGAGATCCCAGACGGGCCCCCAGTCCAACAGGAGCTAAATGTATTCAACTTATCAAGTAAGACCCTGACATCAGCTCACCTTAGTGTACTCAATAAGGAGTTATCATTTGTACCCATACATTAATACATTAATGACTTTGACGTTCAGATAGAGCTATTCAAGTTTTTCTGTAATCTGAGATTCTTTGTCATCTTCAGTGAGATGAAAACATAGGTCTACCATGTTAATCAATAGACTTACCTGCCCTACTGCGAGTCAAGCAGGAGATGGAGCCATCAACACAGCTGAGGTACCTGAGAACTCTGAGAGAACCACATTTAGAGCTAAAAGTTCATTTTTACCTCGCCCCAAACGCAATGCCTCCATAGACACCTTCTGCAGGATTGTTGAAAATGATGTAGGTGACCTACTGAAAGACAAACAGAAACACAAATCCTATGATAACCTGAGTAGTGATGAGAGAATGGGTCATAACTACTTACAGACAGATCCTTCGATTATCATTAAAAAAAAGTGGCAAAGGAGGAGGAATTTGTATACAAAACAAATGTGACTATATGAATGAATGTCGCCGATGACTATCTAAAGGTCACTTCTATCGCAAACTGAATCATGGCCCTACCCTAGAATTCCAGCATAATATCTCATCCTCAGTGGAAAGCTGTTTGGAATCAGGACAAATCCCCCCAAAATAATGGGAATTTCTATGTGTGAAAACTTTTTATACCGTTGCTAAATTGCACAAACAAGTGTCTTCTCCCCCAGGTAGACCCATTGTAGCAGCAGTCGACTCTGTGACGTCCAACATTTCTACGTTTGTGGACCACCACATTAAACCAATGGTTGAAAATCTCCCATCTTAAGACACTAGTCACATGATCTCATTGATAAAGGGCTTAGGAAGGACACCAGAGGGCACCCTGCTGGCCACTCTTGATGTGGAGAGCTTGTACACTATCCCACACACTGGAGGCTTGCAGGCACTGCACCACTTCCTTCAGCAGAGAGACTCTACCCTTTCTCCATCATCTTTGAGTCAGACTTTTTCCTTCAAATTCGGGGTGTAGCCAATGGCTCCCACTTTGCACCCAACTATGCAAACCTGTGTGTGGGATAACTTGAGGTAGCACTCATTTTCATAACAGAGACACTAGTCACTTTCTAAAATCATCCTATGGAAGAGATACATAGATGATGTCTTTGTACTCTGGGAAGGAAGTCAGCAGGAGCTAAATGAAATCCAAACTCTACTAAATGAGAGCTCTGAATACCTCAAATACACCATGCAGACTGATGAGAGAAAAATAAACTACCTGGATTTATGAATCATCAAAGAGAATGATGCATTACATGCGGACTTATACACAAATCCCTCAGACCGCAATACCCTGCTATGTGAGAATACTATGCATCCCCTTCCCCTCAAGAATGGTCTACAATATAGCCAGTTATGCAGGGTTAAACGAATCTGTGGCCACCAGACAGATTTTGACAACAATACAACAAAAATGACAGATACATTCAAAATGAGAGGCTACAAAGACAAAACTCTTCATGCTGCAATGATCTCAAAAACCAAGAGAGGAATATGTAAAAACTCAACCAAAGAAGAAAAACAATGCCACAGTCTTTTGCATCGAGTACACCAAGTATTTGGAGAAGATGAAAGCAATCCCGAAAAAGCACTGGAATATTCTGCAATCTCATCACCTGTTCATGTGGGAAAGCCTACATAGGACAAGCAAAAAGACAATTAAAACAACGCATAGCTGAACACCGCAGCTCAATCAGGTGTTGACTATCCAGTAGCATTTCACTTGGTTGAAGCCAACCAGGTTGCGATCTCTGTAATATCCTTTTTAAGTTGTTCAGTGATCAGAGTCATCAGGTCCTATGTCCTCCCTCAAATACACAGGCATTGAGCATGTTGCTCTACAAAAGAGAGGAAGTAACATGGAGATCCTACTACTGCAAAGGGAGGCTTACTGGAAACCCTATCTAAAAACATTGACCCCTAGTGGTCTGAATATTGACTTTGATCTCAGACCCTTCTTATGAACTCTTCGTTTGGGCTCCAGAGTGGCGCAGCGGTCTAAGGCACTGCATCTCAGTGCAAGATTCGTCACTGCAGTCCCTAGTTTGAATCCAGGCTGGGAGTCCCATATGGCGGCGCACAGTTGGTCTGGGGTAGGCCGTCAATGTAAATAAGAATTTGTTCTTAACTGACTTGCCTGGTTAAATAAAATAAAGAATGTAATTGAAATGAACAACTCTCTCTTTTATGAACAAGTCTTATAAATGGACATATTCTTCCAACAGCCAAAAACATTGTAGACCTCCACAAGTCTGGTTCACCCAATATGTTCCCCATGTTGATGATGCTTTTATGGTTGAACCAAAAGATGACATGTAACAAAATGTTTTAATGAAATAGGGAACAATTAGATATATATGTGAAATTGAATTAAACAATAATGTATGTTGATGTTAATAATATGTACAATATTTAATTATGTTTCAATATGATAACAATAGCCTAATATATTCCTAATGCTACAGTTGAAGTCAGAAGTTTACATACACTTAGGTTGGAGTCATTAAAACTCGTTTTTCAACCACTCCACAAATTTCTTGTTAACAAACTATAGTTTTGACAAGTCGGTTAGGACATCTACTTTGTGCATGACACAAGTCATTTTTCCAACAATTGTTGACAGACAGATTATTTCACTTATAATTCACTGTATCACAATTCCAGTGGGTCAGAAGTTTACATACACTAATTTGACTGTACATTAAACATCTTGGAAAATTCCAGAAAATTATGTCATGGCTTTAGTAGCTTCTGATAGGCTAATTGACATGATTTGAGTCAATTGGAGGTGTACCTGTGGATGTATTTCAAGGCCTACCTTCAAACTTTGCTTGACATCACGGAAAAATCAAAAGAAAGCAACCAAAAACATTGTAGACCTCCACAAGTCTGGTTCAGCAATTTCCAAATGCCTGAAGGTACCACGTTCATCTGTACATACAATAGTACGCAAGTATAAACACCATGGGACCATGCAGCTGTTATACTGCTCAGTAAGAAGACGCGTTCTGTCTCCTAGAGATGAACGTACTTTGGTGCGAAGTGCAAATCAATCCCAGAACAACAGCAAAGGACCTTGTGAAGATTCTGAAGGAAACGGGTTCAAACGTATCTATATCCACAGTAAAAAGAGTCCTATATCGACATAACCTGAAAGGCCACTCAGCAAGGAATAAGCCACTGCTCCAAAACCGCTATAAAAAAGCCAGACTACGGTTTGCAACTGCACATGGGGACAAAGATTGTACTTTTTGGAGAAATGTACTCTGGTCTGATGAAACAAAAATACAACTGTTTGGCCATAATGACCATCGTTATGTTTGGAGGAAAAAGGGGGATGCTTGCAAGCTGAAGAACACCATCCCAACCGTGAAGCACGGGGGTGGCAGCATCATGTCGTGTGGGTGCTTTGCTGCAGGAGGGACTGGTGCACTTCCCAAAATAGACGGCATCACGAGGAGGAAAAATTATGTGGATTTATTGAAGCAACATCTCAAGGCATCAGTCAGGTCGCAAATGGGTCTTCCAAATGGACAATTACCCCAAGCATACTTCCAAAGTTGTGGCAAAATGGCTTAAGGACAACAAAGTCAAGCTATTAGAGTGGCCATCACAAAGCCCTGACCTCAATCCCATAGAGAATTTGTGTTGGCAGAACTGAAAAAACATGTGCGAGCAAGGAGGCCTACAAACATGGCTCAACTACACCAGCTCTGTCAGGAGGAATGGGCCAAAATTCACCTAACTTATTGTGGGAAGATTGTGGAAGGCTACCCGAACCGTTTGATCCAGGTTAAACAATTCAAAGGCAATGCTACCAAATACTAATTGAGTGTATGTAAACTTCTGACCCACTGGGGATGTGATGAAAGAAATAAAAGCTGAAATAAATCCTTCTCTCTACTATTATTCTGACATTTCACATTCTTAAAATAAAGTGGTGATCCTAACTGACCTAATACAGGGAATGTTTACTTGGTTTAAATGTCAGGAATTGTGAAAAACTGAGTTTAAATGTATTTGGCCGAGGTGTATGTAAACTTCCTCCGACTTCAACTGTATATGCTTTAACAGTTTCACTCAATGCATTAACTAAATAATTATGACACTGGTCATTGATTGCACTTTTTTCTACATAACCTGGTTCAAGCATTCATGACATTACCCTGAAGAAGGCACAGTTATGCCGAAATGTTGGTGATTTACCCATTGAATGACTGGGAGTTTATATATAGAGTGTGCAACTCTCTTGATTTTTTTTATAGCATATATTTTTTTCGCCATTAGTCAGCACCTCAACATAAAATCATTTTCTCTGGGTGTGCACCAGCTCATGTTTTTTTTAACTCCACTAAGGGTGCCATAGGTTTGATGTGTTTGATATCGTTCAATTTATTCCATTCCAGCCATTACAATGAGTCCATCCTCCTATAGCTTCTCCCACCAGCCTCTTCTGACACACACATAGCTAGAAATAGTCAATGGCTCTGTAAACCAATAGAGCTTTCAGTTCTTGCGCAGCTATAACGCATAATGCACTTTCACCCTCTCCTTCCCACAAACGATTGAGCCAATGATAAGAGATTCTGAATGAAATTACTAATTAGGTTTAAGAACCCATAAACCAGGAGAATTAGCTTAGCATGGGAGTGAATATAGTCTAATTTACAAAGGCTGTGTTTACACAGGTGTCTCAATTATGATCTTATGTCAATTATTTGGCATATCCGACATATATGATCTTTCCCCCCACAGCAACAAAAAAAAACACATGGAATCTAATCTTTTAAGTTCTGATTTATTCCACATCCGTGTGTGACTCTCAATTCTGATACGATTCTGATGCTCCATATGCGACCTCGTGTGGATGCTCAGATCGAATAATTATTTTTGCTCTGAAAGGTTGTTGTTTTTTTACATGATTTAAAAAAAAAAACTTAGCATTTCATATGTGTGCTATTTCAGAGGTCACATGAGTGTAAATGTGCAAATTTGTCCCATATAAAACTGGGTGTGAACAGCCAGAAAAAAGTGGTTGAATATGAAACAAGCATCTGAATCGGGTTGCTAGGATGGCCGTGTAAACATAGGCGTGATCACGCTATGATCGTTATCTGTTAGAATCATAACTTTGGAAACAATATCTCACTCTAACTGCAATAGTGCATTGATGCTAATGATTTCTCCAAAAAGCCTAGGAATCTCAAAAAGCCTAGGAATTCGGTTTTCTCCAGACAGACAGGGTGATCACAGCTAGTATAAGCTTTTTCCAATACTTTCCATTCTCATTTTAAACCGTGTAGAATCAATACACTGCTATCAATTGTTTTTAGATTGCATAGACACGTGACAATAAAAAAAAAACAGTTGGATTGGCACTATATTTCACACACGGTTTGTAGTCAACATACTGTTAGCATAGTACACACTACTGTTAGCACCGTTGTTATTGTGTTTGTCCAATGAGACAAACACAATAACTACCTAAGCCCAGGCAGCAATCCTATTGTTATGAAGATGTTTTTACATCATATGCCGTTTGTTTATGATTAATAAAGAGTTTGAAATGCAGTCTGGTGTTTTGTGTGACAGTCAATTTACCAATCAATCTACCAATCAATCAATCAATCAATTAGGCTTATACCTATAAATATTATAACAGCCAAGTATATAAAGGGGTCAGAATTACATGATATGATTAGAAGTTGGGTACACTGTATTTGTTGAATATATTTTCAATAGATCTGTACTGCTAGTGCTAACCTTTTGTAAAACACAGTACTGCAATGTATTGAAGCGACCTTAAGCCAACACCTAGCGACCTAGTCAAGATGTTCGTTCCTCTTGGCGTAACGGTTAAGGCTTGACAGTTGTTGGACCCGGGTTCGAGTCCCAATTGGGGCTACCCCCCGACTTTGCTACATTGGTGTCAGAAATGGGATGGTGCCTGTGAGGCCATCGGAGAGGTGTGTACAGGTGTGGGACTTAGAACACTCTCCCGAAGGAAAGCGGTAAAGTAGCCACCTTAACTCAACACCTAGCAACCTAGTCAAAATGTTCTGACCTCTTGGTGTAATGGTTAAGGTGTTGGCTTCACAGTCGCTGGACCCGGGTTCCTGGTCTGGGCTACCCCCCAGTATATTGAGCAAAATTGACAGTATTGACAGTATATTGAGCAAAATCAGTGGGCCCACTGATCCTCTGAGTCCATAAGATGAGGACTAAGATGAGGTTGTAAATTGGGTAGACTATCGCTTTCATTTGAATATTCAAATTGGGAGTGGAGTAATACTGCGATCATAACCAAGTGGGAAGATGGTAATTACCAGTTTTGAAGTTGCAAATGCCAGTCGGATGAATTCATGTGCTTTGAACTCATTGAGAAACGCCGATTGGCTAATTGGCAAAAAACTAAAAACACAGCTAAAAAACTGTTGTTGCAAGCACCATGCTCTACCAGCTGAGCCACACGAGACCAGCTATCATGCTTGTAAACAAATGATAGTGTTCAAAAACCATATTAATAGATTGCTTTTTATAAATAATGTTATGTTGCTGCATTTATCAAGCCATTTGTTCCAACATTTTTCCCAGACATGCCACGATGCAAATATTATGCCCTTAACATGTAATCCTTAACATGTAATCCATATAGTTTTTTTTAAATATTGAAATGTATGTAAAAGTATGTGTGTTTTAAATGTATGTCAAATGTAAGTATGTTTTAATCTCGGTCACAATTGTGACCAATGGGAACATACAGTGCTCTGCATATAATACAATTCTACACACAATACCCCATAATGAGAATAAATGTTTTTAGACATTTTTGCAAATAATATGAAAAACCTTATATACAAAAGTATTCAGACCCTTTGCTATGAGACTCGAAATTGAGCTCAGGTGCATCCTGTTTCCATTGATCATCCTTGAGATTTTGATTGGAGTCCACCTGTGGTAAATTCAATTGATTGGACATGATTTGGAAAGGCACACACCTGTCTATACTGTATAAGGTCCCACAGTTGACAGTGCATGTTAGAATAAAAACCAAGCCATGAGGTCGAAGGAATTGTCTGTAGAGCTTTGAGACAGGATTGTGTCAAGGCACAGATCTGGGGAAGGGTAAAAAAACAAATTCTTCAGCATTGAAGGTCCCCAAGAACACAGTGGCCTCCAGCGTTCTTAAATGGAAGAAGTTTGGAACCAGCAACACTTCCTATAGCTGGCCGCCCGGCCAAACCGAGAAATCGGATGGTCACTCTGACAGAGCTCTAGAGTTCCTCTGTGGAGATTGGAGAACTTTCCAGAAGAACAATCGTCTCTGCAGCACTCCACCAATCAGGCCTTTATGGTAGAGTGGCAAGACGGAAGCCACTCCTCTGTAAAAGGCACATGACAGCCCTCTTGGATTTTGCCAAAAGGCACCTGATGGACTCTCAGACCATGAGGAACAAGATTCTCTGGGCTGATGAAACCAAGTTTAAAATCTTTGGCCTGAATGCCAAGTGTCACGTCTGGAGGAAACCTGGCACCATCCCTACAGTGAAGCATGGTGGTGGCAGCATCATGCTGTGGGGATGTTTTTCAGCAGCAGGGACTGTGAGACTAGTCAGGATCAAGGGAAAGATGGACGGAGCAAAGTACAGAGAGATCCTTGATGAAAACCTGATCCAGAGCGCTCAGGACCTCAGACTGGGGCGAAGGTTCACCTTCCAACAGGTCAATGACCCTAAGCACACAGCCAAGACAACGCAGGAGTGGCTTCGAGACAAGTCTCTGGGTGTCCTTGCGTGGCCCAGTTCGGGCCAGGACTCAAACATCTGAAAATAGCTGTGTCCCATCCCCATCCAACCTGACAGAGCTTCAAAGGATCTGCAGAGAAGAATGGGACAAACTCACCAAATACAGGTGTGCCAAGCTTGTGATGTCATACCCAAGAAGACTTGAGGCTGTCATCGCTGCCAACGGTGCTTCAACAAAGTACTGAGTAAAGGGTCTGAATACTTTTGCAAATGTGATACTTCCAGAGGGTAAATAAATTTAAAAAAACATTTAGAAAAACCTGTTTTTGCTTTTTCATCATGTAGTACTGCATTTAATATAAAATATATATAATCTATTTTAGAATAAAGCTGTAACAACAAAATGTGGCAAAAGTCAAGGTGTCTGAATACTTTCCGAATGCACTGTACCCCTATTTCTCAGCTCCAATCTCTGTATACCTCAGGTCACTTACCCACACACCTAAACCAAATTACTCACACATCCCAGCCCTGTTACCCTCATGCCCTAAAACTAACACCCAGAATCATCAGATCACTTGTTTTGGTACTGCCCTGTTTTTGGTCGCAGGTTCAGGAATGACTGAAAAATTGCAACATTTATATGGAGCTAGCTCTTCAAATAGCACTGCTGGGGGATTTGAAAAGTCATAGTCAATCGGCCCATAATATAATAATACATCATTTACAATCTGTATAAACTATGAAAATAGAAAGGTTCAGAACCTTTGTGAAACATCTCAGCACAGTGGGAAAATATATGGCAGCTAGAAATCAAAACGGGATGGTCTTCAGAGATGCAATAGATGGTAGGGGTTGAGGGTAGCTGAAGGCTGGGACTAAAAACAAGCAAAAGATAAGTAATGTAAAATATATTGTCCGTAAAATGTATATAATATGTATAAGCTGGAAGTAGAAGCCTAAGTATTGTTGTCCATTTGTTTACTCAAATTAGGGGAGGGGTGAAAGGGTTAGGGGAAAATAATAAAGAAGGTAAATATATTTTAAAATGTATACAGTATCACTCAAAAGTTTGGACACACCTACTCATTCAAGGGTTTTCCTTTATTTGTACTATTTTTACATTGGAGTATAATGGTGAAGACATCAATACTAAGAAATAACACAGAAGCTTGATGCCCTCAACCTCACACAAATTATCAATGAACCTACCAGGTACAACCCCAAAACCGTATACACGGACACCCTCATAGATATCATCTTAACCACCCTCTAAATACACCTCTGCTGTTTTCAACCAAGATCTTAGCAATCACTGCCTCATTAGCAATCACTGCCACATTCGTAATGGGTCTGCGGTCAAACGACCTCCCCTCATCACTGTCAAACGCTCCCTGAAACACTTCAGCGAGCAGGCCTTTCTAATCGACCTGGCCCGGGTGTCCTGGAAGGATATTGACCTCATCCCGTCAGTAGAGCATTCCTGATTATTCTTTAAAAATGCCTTCCTCACCATCTTAAATAAGCATGTGTCACGTCCTGACCTTAGTTCCTATTGTATGTTTCTGTTTTAGTTTGGTCAGGGCGTGAGTTGGGGTGGACATTCAATATTTTTGTTCTATGTTGTGTATTTCTGCTTTTGGCCTGGTATTGTTCCCAATCAGAGGCAGCTGTCAATCGTTGTCTCTGTATGAGAACCATTCTTAGGTAGCCTATTTTCCCACTCTTGTTTCCAGTGTTTAATTGCTATATTGTATTTACTTCGCCACCATGGCCTATTTATTGCCTCCCTTATCTCAACTCATTTGCACACATTGTAAATAGACTTGTTTTTCTACTGTATTATTGACTGTATGTTTGTTTACTCCATGTGTTACTCTGTGTTGTTGTATGTGTCGAACTGCTTAGCTTTATCTTGGCCAGGTCGTAGTTGTAAATTATAACTTGTTCTCAACTTGCCTACCTGGTTAAATAAAGTTGAAATAAAATCAAAATATATTTTATATTTGAGATTCTTCAAAGTAGTCACCCTTTGCCTTGATGACAGCTTTGCACACTCTTGGCATTCTCCCAACCAGCTTCATGAGGTAGTCATCTGGAATGCATTTCAATTAACAGGTGTGCCTTGTTTAAAGTTCATTTGTAGAATTTAATTCCTTCTTAATGCGTTTGAGCCAATCAGTTGTGTTGTGACAAGGTAGGGGTGGTATACAGAACATAGCTCTATTCGGTAAAAGACCAAGTCCATATTATGGCAAGAACAGCTCAAATAAGCAAAAATAATAACATTACTTTGTTATGTTCTAAATAATAGGGTAAAAATTGACGGAAAACTATAAAAGCTCAAACCAAGTTTATTCACCCAAAGGGTCGGACAGCTGAACTGCTGAACAGACAAAAAAACATATTCACACAAGTACTGGTATTTAACCTTTTCTCCTATGCTGAGCCCCCTCCTTACACATCTGAACAGCCAATACACCTCTGTTGCTAGACAAAACTTTATTGATATCTGTTCTTCATCTAACCTGACCTCTGCCCAAATTCCTCTCTCCTCCCCAACTCACGGCTGTCATGTTGACTTGTACCATACTGGGTATCTTCTCCTTCCATTGGATCCCTGATGGCTAACAATAACATATCCTGACAGAATGTAAACGTTCAACATTCCCCTCTCGCCCTCAGTGGCATGAATAAGGATATTTCATATTTTTAAGTTTAGAAGTCAGAACCCATCATTTGTAAGACATGAAGGTCAGTCAATACAGAACATTTTTGGAACTTTGAAAGTTTCTTCAAGTGCAGTCGCAAAATACATCAAGCGTTATGATGAAACTGGCTCACCTGAGGACTGCCACTGGAAAGGAAGACCTAGAGTTACCTCTGCTGCAGAGGATATGTTCATTAGAGTTCACTGCACCTCAGATTGCAGCCCAAATACTGTAAATGCTTCAGAGTTCAAGTAACAGACACATTTCAACATCAACTGTTCAGAGGATACTGTTTGAATCAGGCCTTCATTGTTGGATTTCTGCAAAGAAACCACTACTAAAGAACACCAATAAGAGGACTTGCTTGGGCCAAGAAGCACAAGCAATGGACATTAGACCAGTGGAAATCTGTCCTTTGGTCTAATGAGTCCAAATTTGAGATTTTTAATTCCAACCACCGTGTCTTTGTGAGATGCAGAGTAGGTGAACAGATAATCTCCACATGTGTGGTTCCCACCGTGAAGCATGGAGGTAGGATGTGTGATGGTGTGGGGGAGGTTTGGTGGTGACACTGTCTGTGATTTATTTAGAATTCAAGGCACACTTAACCACCATGGCTATCACAGTATTTTGCAGCGACACGCCATCCCATCTGGTTTGCACTTAGTGGGACTATCATTTGTTTTTCAACAGGACAATCACCTCCAGGCTGTGTAAGGGCTATTTGACCATGGAGAGTGATGGAGTGCTGCATAAGATAATCTGGCCTCCACAATCACCTGACCTCAACCCAATTGAGATGGTTTGGGATGAGATGGATCACAGAGTGAAGGAAAAACAGCCAAAAAGTGCTCAGCATATGTGGGAACTCCATCAAGACTATTGGAAAGCATTCCTCATGAAGCTGGTTAAGAGAATGCCAAGAGCATACAAAGCTGTCATCAAGTTAAAGGGTGGCTACTTTGAAGAACATAAAATATAACATGTATTTTGATTTAACACTTTTTGGGTTACTAAATGATTCCATATGTGTTATTTCACAGTTTTGATGTCTTCACTATTATTCTACAATGTAGAAAATAGTAAAAATAAAGAAAAACCCTTGAATGAGTAGGTGTGTCCAAACTTTTGACTGGTACTGCATATTTACAAAAAAAATACATATGGGTTATTGGAAATGATGCAGACAATTACATTGATAGAAGCCATAATATGTCTGCAATATAGCTGATTTAAGAAAAACCCACATCCCAGTACACTCTTATTGATACAATCAAGTACAGATACATTCATATCTTAGCCCTAAATGCCCGATTTGTTAATCATAAACCCCAGGTCCTTTGCCAACACACCTCACACATGTTACTTGCCTATCTCAGTCATGTTACTCACTTTCCTTAGACCTGTATTCCCCAAGTCAACAACAGTAACCTATATCCAGCTTTTAGCCTCACACCCCAACACTTTTATTTGCATATCTTAGTACTGTGACCTCTGACCTGTATACGCAAATCATTTCCTAGATAAACTCATAGTACAGTGGTAAAACACATGTGCCAAAGCCCCATTCACTTTTTGTATTACCACAAACTTGTTGCCAGAAAGAATTTGAATGGGCAATACATGTCCATTAAGATCCATTACCTGTATGAGCCTTGTGTATCCCTACACCCCATTACTCATATAAACCAGGTAAATCCATGGGCATACATATAAGACAGGTCTACCCCCAGTGCCAAAGCCTCAACATTCATACAAACCAGGTCTACACTTGTACTTCAGCCTCAATATCCTTACAGACCAGGTGTACATCTTCACTTCTAACCCAATATAGATTTTTTTTTACTGTTACATATAACTGCCAATTGTCATAACAATAGGTGTGCTTATGCATTTCAGCCCCACTATTCATACAAACCAGGTCGACACCTGTACTTCAGAACCAATTTACATACCTACAAAGTCTGCACCTGTTCTTGAACACATTTAGTCAACTAAGCCAGGTCGAAATGTGTCGTAGCCTGAATCCTCATAAAATGTAAACCAGGTTACCCTGCTACTCAGCTCAAGTACTACTACTGTACAAACCAGGTCTACACCTTTGACTGAGTCCCAATACTAATATAAACCAGATCTACATCTGCATATCTATATCAAATCAAATCAAATCTATTAATAAAGCCCTTCGTACATCAGCTGATATCTCAAAGTGCTGCACAGAAACCCAGCCTAAAACCCCAAACAGCAAGCAATGCAGGTGTTGAAGCACGTTGGCTAGGAAAAACTCCCTAGAAAGGCCAAAACCTAGGAAGAAACCTAGAGAGGAACCAGGCTATGAGGGGTGGCCAGTCCTCTTCTGGCTGTGCCGGTTGGAGATTATAACAGAACATGACCAAGATGTTCAAATGTTCATAAATGACCAGCATGGTCAAATAATAGGTCTGGGACAGGTCAGGATTCCCTAGCCATAGGCAGAACAGTTGAAACTGGAGCAGCAGCACGGCCAGGTGGACTGGGGACAGCAAGGAGTCATCATGCCAAGTAGTCCTGAGGCATGGTCCTAGGGCTCAGGTCCTCCGAGAGAGAGAGAAAGAGAGAAAGAAAGAATTAGAGAGAGCATACCTAAATTCACACAGGATACCGGATAAGACAGGAGACCCTGACCCTAACCCCCTGACACATAAACTACTGCAGCATAAATACTGGAGGCTGAGACAGGAGGGGTCCGGAGACACTGTGGCCCCATCCGATGAAACCCCCGGACAGGGCCAAACAGGAAGGATATAACCCCACCCACGTTGCCAAAGCACAGCCCCCACACCACTAGAGGGATATCTTCAACCACCAACTTACCATCCTGAGACAAGGCTGAGTATAGCCCACAAAGATCTCCGCACCGGCACAACCCAAGGGGGGGCGCCAACCCAGACAGGAAGATCACATCAGTGACTCAACCCACTCATGTGACGCACCCCTCGTAGGGACGGCATGAAGCCAGTGACTCAGCCCCTGTAATAGGGTTAGAGGCAGAGAATCCCAGTGGAAAGAGGGGAACCGGCCAGGCAGAGATAGCAAGGGTGGTTCGTTGCTCCAGAGCCTTTCCGTTCACCTTCACACTCCTGCGCCAGACAATACTCAATCATATGACCCACTGCAGAGATGAGTCTTCAGTAAAGACTTAAAGGTTGAGACCGAGTTTGCATCTCTCACATGGGTAGGCAGACCATTCCATAAAAATTGAGCTATATAGGAGAAAGCCCTGCCTCCAGCTGTTTGCTTAGAAATTCTAGGGACAATTAGGAGGCCTGCGTCTTGTGACCGTAGCGTACGTGTAGGTATGTACGGCAGGACCAAATCAGAGAGATAGGTAGGAGCAAGCCCATGTAATGCTTTGTAGGTTAGCAGTAAAACCTTGAAATCAGCCCTTGCCTTGACAGGAAGCCAGTGTAGGGAGGCTATCACTGGAGTAATATGATACAATTTTGGGGTTCTAGTCAGGATTCTAGCAGCTGTATTTAGCACTAACTGAAGTTTATTTCGTGCTTTATCCGGGTAGCCGGAAAGTAGAGCTTTGCAGTAGTCTAACCTAGAAGTAACAAAAGCATTGATTAATTTTTCTGCATCATTTTTGGACTGTTCTGTAGATGGAAAAAAGCTGTCCTTGAAACAGTCTTGATATGTTCGTCAAAAGAGAGATCAGGGTCCAGAGTAATGCCGAGGTCGTTCACAGTTTTATTTGAGACGATTGTACAACCATTAAGATTAATTGTCAGATTCAACAGAAGATCTCTTTGTTTCTTGGGACCTAGAACAAGCATCTCTGTCTTGTCCGTGTTTAAAAGTAGAACGTTTGCAGCCATCCACTTCCTTATGTCTGAAACACAGGCTTCTAGCGAGGGCAATTTAGGGGCTTCACCATGTACAGCTGTGTGGCATCCGCAGAGCAGTGAAAGTTAACATTATGTTTTCGAATGACATCCTCAAGAGGTAAAATATATAGTGAAAACAATAGTGGTCCAAAAAACGGAACCTTGAGGAACACCGAAATTTACAGTTGATTTGTCACAGAGACAAACTGATATCTTTCCGACAGATAAGATCTAAACCAGGCCAGAACTTGTCCGTGTATACCAATTTGGGTTTCCAATCTCTCCAAAAGAATGTGGTGATCGATGGTATCAAAAGCAGCACTAAGGTCTAGGAGTACGAGGACAGATGCAGAGCCTTGGTCTGATGCCATTAAAACGTAATTTACCATCTTCACAAGTGCAGTCTCAGTGCTATGATGGGGTCTAAAACCAGACTGAAGCATTTCATAAACATTGTTTGTCTTCAGGAAGGCAGTGAGTTGCTGCGCAACAGCCTTTTCTAACATTTTTGAGAGGAATGGAAGATTCGATATAGGCCGATAGTTTTTATATTTTCTGGGTCAAGGTTTGGAGTTTTCAAGAGAGGCTTTATTACTGCCACTTTTAGTGAGTTTGGTAAACATCCGGTGGATAGAGAGCCTTATATTATGTTCAACATAGGAGGGCCAAGCACAGGAAGCAGCTCTTTCAGTAGTTTAGTTGGAATAGGGTCCAGTATGCAGCTTAAAGGTTTAGAGGCCATGATTATTTTCATAATTGTGTCAAGAGATATAGTACTAAAACACTTGAGTGTCTCCCTTGTTCCTAGGTCCTGGCAGAGTTGTGCAGACTCAGGATAACTGAGCTTTGAAGGAATACGCAGATTTAAAGAGGAGTCTGTCATTTGTTTTCTAATAATCATGATCTTTTCCTCAAAGAATAATTTATTACTGCTGAAGTGAAAGTCATCCTCACTTGGGGAATGCTGCTTTTTAGTTAGCTTTGCGACAGTATCAAAAATAAATTCAGGATTGTTCTTATTTTCCTCAATTACGTTCGAAAAATAAGATGATCGAGCAGCAGTAAGGGCTCTTCGATACTGCACGGTACTGTCTTTCCAAGCTAGTTGGAAGACTTTCAGTTTGGTGTGGCGCCATTTCCGTTCCAATTTTCTGGAAGCTTGCTTCAGAGCTTGGGTATTTTCTGTATACCAGGGAGCTAGTTTCTTATGAGACATTTTTTTAGTTTTTAGGGGTGCAACTGCATCTAGGGTATTGCGCAAGGTTAAATTGAGTCCCTCAGTTAGGTGGTTAACTGATTTTTGTCCTCTGACGTCCTTGGGTAGGCGGAGGGTGTCTGGAAGGGCATCAAGGAATCTTTGTGTTGTCTGTGAATTTATAGCATGACTTTTGATGCTCCTTGGTTGGGGTCTGAGCAGATTATTTGTTGCAATTGCAAATGTAATAAAATGGTGGTCCGATAGTCCAGGATTATGAGGAAAAACATTAAGATCCACAACATTTATTCCATGGGACAAAACTAGGTCCAGAGTATGACTGTGACAGTGAGTAGGTCCAGAGACATGTTGGACAAAACCCACTGAGTCGATGATGGCTCCAAAAGCCTTTTGGAGTGGGTCTGTGGACTTTTCCATGTGAATATTAAAGTCACCAAAAATGTGAATATTATCTGCTATGACTACAAGGTCCGATAGGAATTCAGGGAACTCAATGAGGAACGCAGTATATGGCCCACGAGGCCTGTAAACAGTAGCTTTAAAAAGTGATTGAGTAGACTGCATAGATTTCTTGACTAGAAGCTCAAAAGACGAAAACGTCATTTTTTTTTTGTAAATTGAAATTTGCTATCGTAAATGTTAGCAACACCTCCGCCTTTGCGGGATGCACGGGGGATATGATCACTAGTGTAACCAGGAGGTGAGGCCTCATTTAACACAGTAAATTAATCCGGCTTAAGCCATGTTTCAGTCAGACCAATCACATCAAGATTATGATCAGTGATTAGTTAATTGACTATAATTGCCTTTGAAGTAAGGGATCTAACATTAAGTAGCCCTATTTTGAGACGTGGGGTATCACAATCTCTTTCAATAATGACAGGAATGGAGGAGGTCTTTATCCTAGTGAGATTGCTAAGGCGAACACCGCCATGTTTAGTTTTGCCCAACCCAGGTCGAGGCACAGACACGGTCTCAATGGGGATAGCTGAGCTGACTACACTGACTGTGCTAGTGGCAGACTCCACTATGCTGGCAGGCTGGCTAACAGCCTGCTGCCTGGCCTGCACCCTATTTCATTGTGGAGCTAGAGGAGTTAGAGCCCTGTGTTGGTAGATAAGATGAGAGCACCCCTCCAGCTCGGATGGAGTCTGTCACTCCTCAGCAGGCCAGGCTTGGTCCTGTTTGTGGGTGAGTCCCAGAAAGAGGGCCAATTATCTACAAATTCTATCTTTTGGGAGGGGCAGAAAACAGTTTTCAACCAGCGATTGTGTTATGGGGCGTGAATGAGGACCCAAAAGCGAATTAACAAAACAGAGTTACTTTAATGACGAAACACACGTAGGCTCAGATGGACAGGCAGATTCCGACAGGACAGGACAAGGTTAGATGAACAGGCAGATTCCGACAGGACAGGACAAGGTTGCAGCAAACACGACGATAGTCTGGTTCAGGCATGAGTAACACAAACGAGAATCCGACAAAGACAGGAACAAAAACAGAGAGAGATATAGAGGACTAATCAGAGGGAAAAAGGGAACAGGTGGGAAAAGGGGTGACGAGGTAGTTAGGAGGAGACAAGGAACAGCTGGGGGAAAGAGGGGGAGAAAAGGTAACCTAATAACGACCAGCAGAGGGAGACAGGGTGAAGGGAAAGGACAGAAACAAGACACAACATGACAATACATGACAGTACCCCCCCACTCACCGAGCGCCTCCTGGCGCACTCGAGGAGGAAACCTGGCGGCAACGGAGGAAATCATCGATCAGCGCACGGTCCAGCACGTCCCGAGAGGGAACCCAACTCCTCTCCTCAGGACCGTACCCCTCCCAATCTACTAGGTACTGATGACCACGGCCCCGAGGACGCATGTCCAAAATCCTACGGACCCTGTAGATGGGTGCGCCCTCGACAAGGATGGGGGGGGGGGGGGGGGAAGACGAGCGGGGGCGCGAAGAACGGGCTTGACACAGGAGACATGGAAGACCGGGTGGACGC
This sequence comes from Oncorhynchus mykiss, assembly GCF_013265735.2. Classification (NCBI taxonomy): domain Eukaryota; kingdom Metazoa; phylum Chordata; class Actinopteri; order Salmoniformes; family Salmonidae; genus Oncorhynchus; species Oncorhynchus mykiss. The sequence continues at coordinate 15,700,264 of NC_048590.1, forward strand.
GACGAAGATATCGCGGAAGAAGAAGTCGAACTGCGACAGGATTGATGATCTGGGAAATACGGAACGGACCAATGAACCGCGGGGTCAACTTGCGAGAAGCGGTCTTAAGGGGAAGGTTCTGAGTGGAGAGCCAAACTCTCTGACCGCGACAATATCTAGGACTCTTAGTTCTACGCTTATTAGCAGCCCTCACAGTCTGCGCCCTATAACGGCAAAGTGCAGACCTGACCCTCTTCCAGGTGCGCTCGCAACGTTGGACAAAAGCCTGAGCGGAGGGAACGCTGGACTCGGCGAACTGAGATGAGAACAGCGGAGGCTGGTACCCGAGGCTACTCTGAAAAGGAGATAGCCCGGTCGCAGACGAAGGAAGCGAGTTGTGGGCGTATTCTGCCCAGGGGAGCTGTTCTGACCAAGACGCAGGGTTGCGAAAAGAAAGACTGCGTAAGATGCGACCAATAGTCTGATTGGCCCGTTCTGCTTGACCGTTAGACTGGGGGTGAAAGCCGGAAGAGAGACTGACGGAAGCCCCAATCAAACGGCAAAACTCCCTCCAAAATTGAGACGTGAATTGCGGACCTCTGTCCGAAACGACGTCTGACGGAAGGCCATGAATTCTGAAAACATTCTCGATGATGATTTGTGCCGTCTCTTTAGCAGAAGGAAGCTTAGCAAGGGGAATAAAATGAGCCGCCTTAGAGAACCTGTCGACAACCGTAAGAATAACAGTCTTCCCCGCTGACGAAGGCAGTCCGGTGACAAAATCTAAGGCGATGTGAGACCACGGTCGAGAGAGAATGGGAAGCGGCCTGAGACGGCCGGCAGGAGGGGAGTTACCGGACTTAGTCTGCGCGCAGACCGAACAAGCAGCCACGAAGCGACGCGTGTCATGCTCCCGGGTGGGCCACCAAAAACGCTGGCGAATGGAAGCAAGCGTACCCCGAACGCCAGGGTGGCCGGCTAACTTGGCAGAGTGAGCCCACTGAAGAACGGCCAGACGAGTAGGAACGGGAACGAAAAGAAGGTTCCTGGGACAAGCGCGCGGCGACGGAGTTTGAGTGAGTGCTTGCTTTACCTGCCTCTCAATTCCCCAGACAGTCAACCCGACAACACGCCCCTCAGGGAGAATCCCCTCGGGGTCAGTGGAGGCTACTGAAGAACTGAAGAGACGAGATAAAGCATCAGGCTTGGTGTTCTTAGAGCCCGGACGATAAGAAATCACGAACTCGAAACGAGCGAAAAACAGAGCCCAGCGCGCCTGACGCGCATTAAGTCGTTTGGCAGAACGGATGTACTCAAGGTTCCTATGGTCAGTCCAAACGACAAAAGGAACGGTCGCCCCCTCCAACCACTGTCGCCATTCGCCTAGGGCTAAGCGGATGGCGAGCAGTTCGCGGTTTCCCACATCATAGTTACGTTCCGACGGCGACAGGCGATGAGAAAAATACGCGCAAGGGTGGACCTTGTCGTCAGAGAGGGAGCGCTGAGAAAGAATGGCTCCCACGCCCACCTCTGACGCGTCAACCTCGACCACGAACTGTCTAGAGACGTCAGGTGTAACAAGGATAGGAGCGGATGTAAAACGATTCTTGAGGAGATCAAAAGCTCCCTGGGCGGAAACGGACCACTTAAAGCACGTCTTGACAGAAGTAAGGGCTGTGAGAGGAGCTGCCACCTGACCGAAATTACGGATGAAACGACGATAGAAGTTCGCGAAGCCGAGAAAGCGCTGCAGCTCGACGCGTGACTTAGGGACGGGCCAATCAATGACAGCCTGGACCTTAGCGGGATCCATCTTAATGCCTTCAGCGGAAATAACAGAACCGAGAAATGTGACGGAGGAGGCATGAAAAGTGCACTTCTCAGCCTTCACAAAAAGACAATTCTCTAAAAGGCGCTGGAGGACACGTCGAACGTGCTGAACATGAATCTGGAGTGACGGTGAAAAAATCAGGATATCGTCAAGGTAAACGAAAACAAAGATGTTCAGCATGTCTCTCAGGACATCATTGACTAATGCCTGAAAGACAGCTGGAGCGTTAGCGAGGCCGAAAGGAAGAACCCGGTATTCAAAGTGCCCTAACGGAGTGTTAAACGCCGTCTTCCACTCGTCCCCCTCCCTGATGCGCACGAGATGGTAAGCGTTACGAAGGTCCAACTTAGTGAAAAACCTGGCTCCCTGCAGGATCTCGAAGGCTGAAGACATAAGAGGAAGCGGATAACGATTCTTCACTGTTATGTCATTCAGCCCTCGATAATCTATGCAGGAGCGCAGGGACCCGTCCTTCTTCTTAACAAAAAAAAACCCCGCTCCGGCGGGAGAGGAGGAGGGGACTATGGTACCGGCGGCAAGAGCTACAGACAAATAATCTTCGAGAGCCTTACGTTCGGGAGCCGACAGAGAGTATAGTCTACCCCGGGGGGGAGTGGTTCCCGGAAGGAGATCAATACTACAATCATACGACCGGTGTGGAGGAAGAGAGGTGGCCCTGGACCGACTGAACACCGTGCGCAGATCGTGATATTCCTCCGGCACCCCTGTCAAATCACCAGGCTCCTCCTGTGAAGAAGAGACAGAGGAAACAGGAGGGATAGCAGACATTAAACATTTCACATGACAAGAGACGTTCCAGGAGAGGATAGAATTACTAGACCAATTAATAGAAGGATTATGACAAACTAGCCAGGGATGGCCCAAAACAACAGGTGTAAAAGGTGAACGAAAAATTAAAAAAGAAATGGTTTCGCTATGATTACCAGAGACAGTGAGGGTTAAAGGTAGCGTCTCACGCTGAATCCTGGGGAGAGGACTACCATCCAAGGCGAACAAGGCCGTGGGCTCCCTTAACTGTCTGAGAGGAATGTCATGTTCCCGAGCCCAGGTCTCGTCCATAAAACAGCCCTCCGCCCCAGAGTCTATTAAGGCACTGCAGGAAGCTGACGAACCGGTCCAGCGTAGATGGACCGACAAGGTAGTGCAGGATCTTGAAGGAGAGACAGGAGTAGTAGCGCTCACCAGTAGCCCTCCGCTTACTGATGAGCTCTGGCTTTTACTGGACATGAAGTGACAAAATGACCAGCAGAACCGCAATAGAGACAGAGGCGGTTGGTGATTCTCCGTTCCCTCTCCTTAGTCGAGATGCGGATACCTCCCAGCTGCATAGGCTCAGCACCCGAGCCGGCAGAGGAAGATGGTAGTGATGCGGAGAGGGGGGCAACGGAGAACGCGAGCTCCTTTCCACGAGCTCGGTGACGAAGATCAACCCGTCGCTCAATGCGAATAGCGAGTTCAATCAAGGAATCCACGCTGGAAGGAACCTCCCGGGAGAGAATCTCATCCTTTACCTCTGCGCGGAGACCCTCCAGAAAACGAGCGAGCAAAGCCGGCTCGTTCCAGCCACTGGAGGCAGCAAGAGTGCGAAACTCAATAGAGTAGTCTGTTATGGATCGATTACCTTGACATAGGGAAGACAGGGCCCTGGAAGCCTCCTCCCCAAAAACAGATCGATCAAAAACCCGTATCATCTCCTCCTTAAAGTCCTGATACTGGTTAGTACACTCAGCCCTTGCCTCCCAGATTGCCGTGCCCCACTCACGAGCCCGTCCAGTAAGGAGAGATATGACGTAGGCGACACGAGCAGTGCTCCTGGAGTAAGTGTTGGGCTGGAGAGAAAACACAATATCACACTGGGTGAGGAACGAGCGGCATTCAGTGGGCTCCCCAGAGTAACACGGCGGGTTATTGATTCTGGGCTCCGGAGATTCGAAAGCCCTGGAAGTGGCCGGTGGATCGAGGCGGAGATGGTGAACCTGTTCTGTGAGGTTGGAGACTTGGGTGGCCAGGGTCTCAACGGCATGTCGAGCAGCAGACAATTCCTGCTCGTGTCTGCCTAGCATCGCTCCCTGGATCTCGACGGCAGAGTGGAGAGGATCCGAAGTCGCTGGGTCCATTCTTGGTCGGATTCTTCTGTTATGGGGCGTGAATGAGGACCCAAAAGCGAATTAACAAAACAGAGTTACTTTAATGACGAAACACACGTAGGCTCAGATGGACAGGCAGATTCCGACAGGACAGGACAAGGTTAGATGAACAGGCAGATTCCGACAGGACAGGACAAGGTTGCAGCAAACACGACGATAGTCTGGTTCAGGCATGAGTAACACAAACGAGAATCCGACAAAGACAGGAACAAAAACAGAGAGAGATATAGAGGACTAATCAGAGGGAAAAAGGGAACAGGTGGGAAAAGGGGTGACGAGGTAGTTAGGAGGAGACAAGGAACAGCTGGGGGAAAGAGGGGGAGAAAAGGTAACCTAATAACGACCAGCAGAGGGAGACAGGGTGAAGGGAAAGGACAGAAACAAGACACAACATGACAATACATGACAGATTGAGTTGTGAGACTCTGCTGTAGAGCTCATCACTCCCCCTAACTGGGAGAGGACCAGAGACAATTACTCGATGCCGACACATCTTTCTAGCTGATTTACACGCTGAAACTATGTTGCACTTGGTGACCTCTGACCTTCTCAGCCCAAATACCCATATGAACCAGGTTTACACCTGTGGCTATGTCCCAATACTCTGATAAACCAGGTCTACCTTCATGACTATTCAGCAAAACGCACATAAACCAGATCTACCATTTTGGTAGAGACACTTAACAAACCTATTGACGTTAAATATTTGTTCAATTATGACAATTTTTCAGTGTATGAGTCTATGTATTATGGATCCCCATTAGCTGCTGCCAAGGCATTACAATACATTCACAGCTGATTTCACATCATATTAAGTGTGTCCTCAGGCTCCTACTCTACTACCACATATCTACAACACAAAATCCATGTGTACGTGTGTGTATGCATGTGCCTGTGCCTATGTTTGTGTCCCTTCACAGTCCCCGCTGTTCCATAAGGTGTATTTTTATCTGTTTTTTAAATCTTATTTTACTGCTTGCATGAGTTACTTGATGTGGAATAGAGTTCCATTGTAGTCATGGTTCCATGTAGTACTGTGTGCCTCCCATAGTCTGTTCTGGACTTGGGGACTGTGAAGAGACCTCTGGTGGCATGTCTTGGGGGGTATGCATGCGTGTCCAGTAGTTCAAACAGACAGCTTGGTGCATTCAACATGTCAATACCTCTCACAAATACAAGTAGTGATGAAGTCACTCTCTCCTCCACTTTGAGCCAGGATAGAATGATGTGCATATTATTAATGTTAGCTCTCTGTGTACATCCAAGGGCCAGCCGTGCTGCCCTGTTCTGAGCCAATTGCAATATTCCTAAGACCCTCTTTGTGGCAGCTGACCACACGACTGAGTGCAGGTGCGATAAAACTAGAGCCTGTAGGACCTACCTTGTTGATAGTGCTGTTAAGAAGGCAGAACAACGCTTTATTATGGACAGACCCATCTTAGCTACTGTTGTATCAATATGTTTTGACCATGACCACTACTTTCTCTATTTCCACATGATTAATTACAAGATTAGTCGAGGTTTAGGGTTTAGTGAATTATTTTTCCCAAATACAACGCTTTCAGTTTTTTTAATATTTAGGACAAACTTATATCTTCCCTTCTGAAACCAACTGCAGCTCTTTGTTTAATGTTGCAGTCATTTAAATCTCTGTAGTAGCTGACATGTATAGTGTTGCGTCATCTGCATACATAGACACACTGTCTTTACTCAAAGCCAGTGGCATGTCGTTAGTAAAGTTGAAAAGTGTAAGGGGCCTAGACATCTGCCCTGGGGAATTCCTGATTCTACCTGGATTATGTTGGAGAGGCTTCCATTAAAGAACACCCTCTGTGTTCTGTTAGTCAGTTCACTCTTTATCCTCAATATTGCAGGTGGTGTAAAGCCATAATACATTCGTTTTACCAGCAGCAGACTATGATCGATAATGTCAAAAGCCACACTGAAGCCTAACAAAACAGCCCCACAATATTTGTATAATCAATTTCTCTCAGCCAATCATTAGTCATTTGTTCTTGTTGAATGTCCTTCCCCAGAAGCGTAAGTCTGGTAATTCCCCAATGGCAATACCCCCCAAAATATCAAAATATGACATTTTACAGTCAAAATCCCTGATTTACACATACGTAAAGGCTAATGGATAATCGTCAAAGCCACTATATTTTCCCATTGGTCACAAATATGACCATTAAGATATTTTCATATACCACAAGCATCATGGATTCAATCTATTGAAAATTAGAGCGCATATGTGAACTACACCCTTTAAACATTATGTTTGAAGCTGTTGAATACAGACTTCTGGTGCCAAATGCATCGCTAAAAGTACACCTTGGAGATTTATACATGTGGTCTTGTGACCATTTTGAGAAATCATATGAAACTTCTCTGAACCATATTAGACACCTTGGTAATGCATAATATATGACTTATTTGTTGATAGGGCAAACTTGAACTTCTGTAGAACCTGTTAAGTACAAAAATAATCCCTATTGTGACTGATGGGATTCAATCAGTTGCCAAAATGCTGTTATCAAGGTAATTTCCTTAGGAGGAAAATTGTGTGAGAAGTCGAAGAAGTCGAAGCTCGAAGGCGTCGAAGCTTGTGGGAGAAGTAGAAGCTCGGGATGATAGACAAGCTTCCCACTAGTTGGAGGGGTTTCTAGTGGATTTTTCCCAGCCGTATGTGATAAATACCACCTTCCCACTTGGTTATGAATACAGTTTAAGCATTAATTGGCTGCTGAATATGAGGTCTTTCTCTTGATTGGTTGATCCCACCCTACTGTTCCATATCCTCTAACACTTAACCCACTGACCCACCTCCTTTTCGTGCAACTTGTTTCCTATTTTCAATTTAGTCCTCATCCTGCAAGGCCATGAAGAAATGGTTCTGGAGGAGGTGGACCCAGATTGGGAGGAGAAGGAGAACAAAGTGGCTCAGGGAGCGGCCCTGCTCCAGGCCTTACCCTCACTCATACCCCAGGTCAGAGGCAGAATCAGATACAGCCTTGCTGGTAGTCAGTAGATTACCGTGCTTGAATGGACAAAAGTGGCAATAGCTTCAAAGCTGACCAGAAAGTCACCAACATGATGTGACAGAAACAAAACTGTTCCATTTTCCTAATGGAAATAACATTGAGCTTAACAATGTTCTTTATCTGGAGCTGCAATAGCCGTACTCTCTGTGTGTACTGTATTTCTCTGTTGCAGCAGGTTCTGGAAGTGCAACAAGAAGCAGAAGATGCAGAGACACAGACAGAGAGATGGACTCCCCTCATAGAGAGCATAAAGAAAGAGGCAGAGGAGGCTGCTATGGTGAAAGTGGAGGAGAAGTAATAAAAGACTCCATCTGTTTTCCTCTTCCTCCTATTCTCTATGTCATTTCTCTCTCTGTCTCACACTCACTTTTTTTTACAATCTCGTATTTTTTTCCCCCAGAGATCTGTCTCCCTTTGTCTGTACGAGTGATTGAATTGGGATTGGCCGTTGTGTTCATCAATGCCTTTTGGCTCTGTGTGATTGTTCGATGTATTGACCCCTGCCCACTCACCTGGTCTCCAGGCTGCAGCAGCAGTTAAAAGAAGCACGGATGGCTGAGGAGGTGGCCAGACAGGCGGCTGAGATGGCAGTTAGACAACTAGAGGAGGAGCAGGCTGCCAGTGCCCAGAGGGCCACAGACTCACAGCAAGAGACTGATGGAGAGCAGTACGTCCCCCCCCCCCCTCCCACACACACATACACACACAGAAACACATACACACACATGCATGTTTGCATACAAACACATACATATACACACAGACACATACACACACATCTACTCACACACACACACGTACACACACACACACAAACATACGCACAAACACACACCCATAGGTGAATGAACGTCCATCCCCTACCATCTCGATGCACATGTGAGTGTGCTGGAGTGTGTGTTGCTGAGCTGGTTCGTGCTGAGCCAATGAAGTGAGGATCACTGGGTTGTGATAAAAAGCGCAATGTAAGGCTGAGAGCTGCACTTAGTGCCGTCGTGCAGCGGCTTGCTCTCACACACATGCAAACCCATACACACACCAGGACATGTCATCGCCAAGGAGACGACCCTTAATAATCATCCTGCTCACTGTCTGTTTTGCAAAGACTGCCCAATATCCAGGAGGAAGAGAACGAGGAAGACCCTGAGTAAGTCCCGCTCCTACTCCCTGTTACCCTTCCACGCTTCTATCCGCAGCAGAGTAGATGAATGTTGCCCTTAACCACTTCTCTCTGGTGTCAAACATTAAATCGCCACCCTAATGGTTAAGATTACAGTCAGGGGTTGTCTAATCTGATCCGAAATCTGTAGTTAGGGGCAGCCTCTATCTCAAGCATGTTAACATCTCACATCCAAACCTTTGACCCCATCCTCTTCCCTCTACAGTTTGACTCATTAACCAGATGTTTGATAGGATACGGAGCTTGAGATTTCTAAGAATGCTGCACAGTAGCCTACATACATTCTGGAGGGTTGAGGGGCTCTGTTTGTCTGCTGTTTGTCTGCTCTTCGTGATATGGATACAGCCGTTCAAATTACAGGGGTGACTGGAGTTTCAAGGCACCCTCCATAAGCGGATTAAGCCCTAAAATGATCAATATTGGTTTTGCCCACTATTTGGGGAGCACTATTGAAAACTGATGTGTAAAATCGAGCTCTGTACATGTTTAAAACTACGGTTTATGACTGTCTAACTGTCTGAGACTGTCTGAAGCTCTGTTTGTCCCCTTCTGCACACCGTCCAGGTTGCAGATGCTTCAGGCGGAGAGCGACGAGAGCATGGACATTGAGAGTCCCGAAGAGAATACGATAACAGAGGACAATAAGATATCTATTCAGATTCATTTCAATGAAGACAAAAGGGTTCCATCTGAGGAGAATATAGTAACAGAGGAGGTTACGGTATTTGAGAAAATAGTTCCAAAAACTGAAGATAATATGACTACACAGGATAGTACGATATCTGAGACTAAAATAATAGAGGTTACAATCACTGAGGAAATGAAGAACCTTGAACAGAATACGGCCCTAGTGGCGTGTAAGATATCAAAAGAGAGTCATTTCCACGAAGACACAAAAGTTGTTCCCGAAGAGAATATATTTACTGACGATAAGATATCTGAGGAGACACAAGTAACAGAGGAAAATGAAAATCCGGACAAGGCTAAAGTATCTGCGGTTACAGACACTGAGAAAGTGAAGATCATTGAACAGAATGTGACCACACAAGACAATAAGATATCTAAGGAGAAAAATGTACACGAAAACAAAAAAGTTGCTGCTGCTGATGAGAATGGAGTCACTGAAGAGAATATACCTATGGTAACAGTCAATGGGGTAATCAGGAATGTTGAACAGAATACAACCACAGTGGAGGATATAGTCAGTGGAGAGGAGATATCTGAGACAGAAGTAACAGAGGAAAATAAAAGTCCTGACAATAACAAAATACCAGAGGTTACAGATGAGGTTATTGAGGTCATTGAGGAAATAATTCAGAACGCTGGAGAAAATACAACTAAACAGGAAAATAAGATGTCAGAGGAGACAAAAGGTACAGTGGAGTATAAAAGACCCGACAAGAATAAGACAAAGGTTACTGCCGTTGAGAAAATTAAGATTGAAGAGAGCATCCTAACACCGGATATCAAGATACCTGAGGGAAAGCATGTAAATATGGACAAGACATCTTCTGATAGGAATATAGCGGTTGGAGGGATGGCCGTTGGAGAGATGATAACTGCGGAGACTAAAGTAGCAGAGGAAAATGAAAATCCTGACAAGGAGAAAGTAACAGAGGTTACCGTTGTTGAGAAAATTAACATGGTTGAAGAGAACACCATTATACAACACAAGATATTTGAGGACAAAAATATCAACGAAGACAAAAAAGCTGCTGCTGAGGAGAATAGTATAGTCTCTAAAGAGACGAAAGTAACAGAGGTTACAGTCACAGAAGATTATGATCAGAACATGACCACAGTGGAGAATATAGTCAGTGGAGAGGAGATATCTGAGACAGAAGTAACAGAGGAAAATAAAAGTCCTGACAATAACAAAATACCAGAGGTTACAGATGAGGTTATTGAGGTCATTGAGGAAATAATTCAGAACGCTGGAGAAAATACAACTAAACAGGAAAATAAGATGTCAGAGGAGACAAAAGGTACAGTGGAGTATAAAAGACCTGACAAGAATAAGACAAAGGTTACTGCCGTTGAGAAAATTAAGATTGAAGAGAGCATCCTAACACCGGATATCAAGATACCTGAGGGAAAGCATGTAAATATGGACAAGACATCTTCTGATAGGAATATAGCGGTTGGAGAGATGGCCGTTGGAGAGACGATTTCTGCGGAGACTAAAGGAGCAGAGGAAAATGAAAGTCCTGAGGAAAATAAGATTCCAGCGTTTACAGACGAGATTACCGTCGTTGAGGAAATGAAGACTGATGAAGGCATTACGACCGCGCAGGATAATAAGATGTCTAAAGACAATAAAATAACAGAAGAGGTGACAGTCATTGTGAAAATTAAAATGAATGAGCAGAACACTATGCGGGAAATATCCAATGAGAAAACAATCGATGAAGCCAGAAAAGTCGCAGAGGAGAAAATAGTAACTGTAGAGAATAAGATATCTCGGGCGAATAGATGTCCTGGGAAGAATAAGATAGCAGAAGTTTCAGTCATTATTACAATCACTGAAGACAGTCAAATATCAGAGGAGAAAACGGTCAACCAAGACATAAATGTTGCTGAGGACAATATTGTCGTTGAGGACCACATTGACGCTTTGGAGCTTACAGAGGACAATAAGATCACTGAGTAAGCTGAATCATTACCCGATAGAGGCTTATTCCCGCTTTGGAATGTGCTGAGAAGTTGTGCTTTGATGCCATAGAAACTAGGCTACGCATTCCTCATGGTACCCAATGTCACAGATGTACAGCTTTAATGCTTTGTGCCTTTTACCTAACCAGTTGAAGGTCGGGCTAAGCTGTAACTTGATTTTTCTTAAACTATGGGGACAAAGGGGTTGGTGTCAACTTTGAAACGTGCTCAATGGAGCATGATTGGGACGACAGGTACAAGACCTGTACGAAAAATTGAATTACATTTAATGGTCGAAGGACCATGAAAACAAAAACTCAACCAGCGTTATCTATACTGAAGAAAAATATAAACGCGACATGAAACAATTTCAACGATTTTCCTGAGTTACAGTTCATAGAGGGAAATCAGTCAATTGAAATAAATATATTAGGCCCTAAACTATGGATTTCACTTGAAAGGGGTGAAGCCATGAGTGGGCCTGGTCCAGGTCCAGCCAATTATAATGAGTTTTTCCAGACAAGAGGGCTTTATTACAGACATAAATACTCCTCAGCACCCCCCTCCCCCTCCTCAGACGATCCTACAGGTGAAGAAGCCTGATGTAGAGATCCTGCGCTGGCTTGGTTACACGTGGCCTGCGGTTGTGAGGCCGGTTGTATGTACTGCTAAATTATCTAAAATGACGTTGGATATGGCTTATGGTAGAGAAATTAACATTCAATTCTCTAGCAGCAGCTCTGGTAGACATTCCTTCAGTCAGCATGCCAATTGCATGCTGACTGCATGCTCTCTCAAAATTTGAGACAGCTGCGTGACAAAACTATACATTTTAGGCCTTTTATTGTCCCCAGCACAAGATGTACCTTGGTAATGATCAAGCTGTTTAATCAGCTTATTGATATGCCACACCTGTCAGGTGGATGGATTATCTTGGCAAAGGAGAAATGCTCACTAACAGGGATGTAAACAAATTTGTGCACAACATCAGCTTTTTGTGGAACATTTCTGCGATCTTTTACTTCAGCTCATGAAACATGGGACCAACACTTTACATGTTGCGTTTATATTTTTGTTCAGTATATATGGACAGTGTTTGGGCACAAACTTGTAAAGCTGAACAATGTTAAGATTTATGGTAACACATCTTGTTAACAGATTATTCATTGGTTACATCTTATTTGGCATATTAACTCGACATGGATTCAAAGCCGACATTCCATGCTGCGCTTTCTCCCCAGCTTGAGTGCTGATAGAGTTGGTAAGCTATAGCGTTTGAATGTCTAATTCCTAAACCTTCTCATGGTCAAATCGTCCAGGTTGAAACTGCTTCACGAGAGCGACGAGAGCATGGAGAATAAAAGTCCAGAGAAAAATAAAGCCATAGAGGTTACTGTCGTTGAGAATATTCTGAGCGTTGAAGACAATACTCTGATGGATATTGTAGTTGCTGAAGACAATGAGATATCTGAAGACAACAAAGCTAAAGCTGTGGAGCCTAAAGTGGAAAATAAGATCACCGAGTAAGCCAAATCATTTAGCAGGTAGAGGCTTATTCCTGCTTTGTTTTTAACACCAAGGCTACTCACGCGTCATGGCATTCCCATGCGGCTAAACGGTTTGCTGTCCCCACATACGCTCAGCTTTGTGGCTTTTACTGAAACCAAAAGGCCAAAGAGGGATTTATTTATTCTGTGGAGTTTAAGATGACTATTTTGAGTGTTCAGAAGTAACGTCCATCCCCAGTCATGCTAGGGGGTAGATTCTTCCTCGGGAATTATCTCACGCATAGTAGAATAAACACTGAGATATGAAGCTGAGGAGGCGAAGACTTGGTAATGAAAGGCTATGTTATGATATCATACAGTGCCTTCAGAAAATATTCATACCCCTTGACTTTTTCCACATTTTGTTGTGGTACAGCCTGAATTCGAAATTGATTCAATGTTTTTTTTCCCCTCTCCCATCTACAAACAATAACCTATAATAACAAAGTGAAAATGTGTTTTTAGACATTTTTGCACATTTATTGAAAATGAAGTACAGAAATATCTAATTTACTTAAGTATTCACACCCCTGAGTCAATACATGTTAGAATCACCTTTGGCAGCTGTGAGTCATTCTGAGTAAGTCTCCAAGATATTGTGCAACCTGGATTGTACAATATTTGCACATTATTATTTTTTAAATTCTTCAAGTTCAGTCAAGTTGGTTGATGGTCATTGCAAGACAGCCATTTTCAAGTCATAGATCTTCAAATCAAATGAAATTGTATTTGGTACATGCGCCGAATACAACAGGTTACAACAACGTTACAGTGAAATGCTTACAAGCCCTTAACCAATAATGCAGTTTTAAGAAAATAAAAATAAATTAAATAAATAAAAGTAACAAATAATTAAAGAGCAGCAGTAAAATAACAATAGGGAGGATATATACAGGGGGGTACCGGTACAGAGTCAATGTGCAGGAGCACCGGTTAGTTGAGGTAATTGAGGTAATATGTACATGTAGGTATTAAAGTGACTATGTTATTAAAGTGACTATGCATAGATAATAACAGGGAGTAGCAGCAGCGTAAAAGAGGGGGCGGGGGGGGGGCAATGCAAATAGTCTGTGAGTAGCCATTTGATTAGATGTTCAGGAGTCTTATGGCTTGGGGTAGAGGCTGTTTAGAAGCCTAGACTTAGACCTGGCGCCCGGGTACCTCTTGCCGTGCGGTAGCAGAGAGAACCGTCTATTACAAGGGGGGCTGGAGTGTTTGACAACTTCTAGGGCCTTCCTCTGACACCGCCTAGTATAGAGATCCTGAATGGCAGGAAGCCTGGCCCCAGTGATGTACTGGGCCATACGCACTACCTTCTGTAGTGCCTTGCGGTCGGAGGCCGAGCAGTTGCCATACCAGGCAGTGATGCAACCCGTCAGGATGCTCTCGATGTTGCAGCTGTAGAACCTTTTGAGGATCTGAGGACCCATGCCAAGTCTTTTCAGTCTCCTGAGAGGGAATAGGTTTTGTCGTGCCCTATTCACGACTGTCTTGGTGTGCTTGGACCATGTTAGATTGTTGGTGATGTGGACACCAAGGTACTTGAAGCTCTCAACCTGCTCCACTACAGCCCCGTCGATGAGAATGGGGGTGTGCTTTGTCCTCTTTTTCCTTTAGTCCACAATCATCTCCTTTGTCTTGATCACGTTGAGGGACAACGTTGTTGTCCTTGCACCACACGGTCAGGCCTCTGACCTCCTATAGGCTGTCTCATCGTTGTCGGTGATCAGGCCTACCGCTACAATGTCATCAGCAAACTTTTCAAGTCGATTTAAGGCAAAACCGTAACTAGGCCACTCAGGAACTTTCAATTTCGTCTTGGTAAGCAACTCCAGTGTATATTTGGCCTTGTGTTTTAGTTTATTGTCCTGCTGAAAGGTGAATTTGTCTCCCAATGTCTGTTGGAAAACAGACTGAACATGGTTTTCCTCTAGGATTGTGCCTGTGCTTAGCTCTGTTCTGTTTTTTTAATATATATATATAAACTCTTTAGTCCTTGCCGATGACAAGCATACACATAACATGATGCAGCCACCACCATGCTTGAAAATATTAAGGAACGCATCTGAAGTTGGTAACGCTGATGTGCCAAGCCCAAACTATTTGGGCTACAAACTAATATGACCTCACTATGGAAAGGGGGAATTCTCAACTCTCATAATGCTCTATTTTGCTCTACGAAGTGTCTGTGGACTCGTCTGAAGGTAATCTATACAAATTAATGGAAGTATGGAGATAGTTTTGTGCCAACCAAAATAAGCTGTTAAATATGTATTAAAAAAAACTAGAATATTTCCTGAGCTTTCTTATATCTCCTAGATATAGGACAGACACTTCAAAACCGTATCACTTAGGATTAAAAAAAAATGCCATATATGAATGTGTTATTCAATGTGTTTCTATGGGCTACGGTAGTAATGGCCAAATTCTATATATTATCAAATAATTTGTCAAATATATATATATTTGCCATAACAAACCCCTTTGTTATGGCAAGCCTAAATAAGTTCAGGAGTAAAACATTTGTAAAACATTTCTACTAAGCTAACACATGGACAATATTTTTAATCTTAGGTATATATATATAATGGGGTCCTAAGATTAAAAATATTTTCCAAGTGTTAGCTTAGTAGAAATGTTTTTACAAATGTTTTGCTCCTGAACTTATTTAGGCTTGCCATAACAAAGGGTTTGAATAGTTATTGTTGCAAGACATTTCCGCTTTTCATTTTTTATTAATTTGTAAACATTTCAAAAACATTTCCACATTGACATTACGGGGTATCGTGTTTAGGCCAGTGCCACCAAATCTCATTTGAATTCATTTTAAATTCAGGCTGTAACACAAGTTTTTTTTTTTTTGGGGGGGGGGGGGGGGGTCAAGGGGTGTGAATACTTTCTGAAGGCACTGTGCAACATTGATCACACTGTTACAGCTATCACTTGGAGGTTGAGCAATGAATTCAGTAAGCAGCTGTAGTGCTATCTGCTGTTCAGTCTTTGGAGACTGTAGAATGCTAAAGCAACAGTCCATAGGCCTAACAACAGTGCTTTGTGCCGAGCTTGAGAGCTGATAGTAATGGTGAGAAAAGATCTTATTCAGTTTGACATGTCTCTTGTATTGCCTTGTGCCGCCAATTCCTCATTGAATCAGAGTGGACCTGAAAAGGTAGGTTCTAAAAACCAAATTTAGACCCTTAAGATTGACTTAGTCTCCAGATACTGTATTCTCATTGGCGGGCCGGCGGCGAGGCTATGTAATGACTAGTCTGGGATATGTTTAACTTAGTCTTCTTTTTTTTTTCTTCCATTCTACACAAAACAATTGCTTCATTCATTTAAAAAAAAACAACATAGTTGAGATCTAACCCAATGTCAAACAGACAGAAGCCAATTCAAAGACAACATCTAAGTCGATCCCTCTCCCCAGTATCCATCCTCACAGTCCCGAATGACAAACGTTATCTTGATAATTCAATTCCGCTGTGGCAACATTGTCCGAAATCCTCCCATTCATACCTGTCTGATCTGTTTGTCGATGGTTGTCCTGATGATGTATGCCCTGTGATTGTCAGGGCAGTCATAGTTCACATCAAGCGCCAAAGTTTTTCCTCCAAACCAACCAATCCGGTTATCAGAAATCAGACAAAACTCCAGGATTATTTGTTGTGAGGGTGAGACCACGCACTGTATTTTACAATGCGTTTGCCACAGTTAAGAGGCAAACAGTCACAGAAGAAGGAGACCACATAGGCTTTAGAGAACAATATTCAGAGAGATTTCCCCCCCAATGGGTTCTGAGTAAGTTGTGTAATAGAGAACAATTTGTCTACATTGTTGTTGAGATATGGCTGCATCTGTTTCAGTGACGGATATAAATTATTTTCTTAGCAGTGGAGAATTCATTATCTGCAATTGTGAGACATTGCATCTTGACATCTTACTCTGTATGCCCAGAGTGCATATGCCTATGGTAACGCTGAGCTTTCTAGCATGCAGCTCTATAACGCCCTGGACCAGAGCTAGGTGGATGTGTGTTTGTCCTAATTATTTTCTCTGCTTCACATCCAGCACTAAGATTGAATTGATAGGTACTCTCAGTGTTCAACGCTACTCCTATTGGCTATCACACAGTAAAGCTGCACTGATCGGACCACACTCCCTCTCCAGGTGCCTGATGGATGTGTGTCCAGCCGAGGGGTTGTCCGAGGTTGAGGCAGAGGCGGAGTCAGTCGAACCAAGCCCCCCAGTGTCTACCCCCAGAGAGGCCTCCCCTGAACCAGAACCAGAGCCGCAAAATAAACAGTCTCCCACAGCGACAGAGGCCCCGGCAGTGACCGAACAGCCAGAACCAGCCGACCAGAAGACTCCACCCATTGCCGCAACTCAGGTAGGGAACATTTTAACAGCCAACAGATATCCTTGTTATTACACTGTAGTTTCATGGGTGTTACTAATGCTATTACTATGGAGAATGTTTTTTATGTTCACTGCTCTCATTACAGGAAGAGGAAAGTGCCGACGAAGCAGGGTGTGAAGGTGAGTCTTCCTGCTTCATGTAATAAGAGGATATTCATCAATGCTGAACAGCAGTGTATATAGTAAAGTATGTGGACACCTGCTCCTCAAACATCTCATTCCAGAATTATGGGGATTAATATGGAGTTGGTCTCCCCTTTGCTGCTATTACAGCCTCCATTGAAGACTTTCCACAAGATGTTTGAAAATTGCTGCAGGGACCACAAGAGTATTAGTGAGGTCGGGCACTGATGTTGGGCGATTAGGCATGACTCGCAGTCGGCGTTCTAATTCACCCCAAATGTGTTCGATGAGGTTGAGGTCAGGAATCTGTGCAGGTCAGTCAAGTTTTTCCACACTGAAGTCATTTCTGTATGGACCTCGCTTTGTGCACGGGGGCATTGTCATGCTGAAACAGGAAAGAGCCTTCCCCAAACTGTTGCCACAAAGTTGGAAGCACAAAATTGTCTAGAATGTCATTGTATGCTGTAGCGCTAAGATTTCCCTTCACAGGAACTAAGGGGCTTAGCCCGAACCATGAAAAACCGCCCAAAACCATTATTCCTCCCCACCAAACTTTACAGTTGGCACTATGCATTGGGGCAGGTGGCGTTCTCCTGCCAGATGGTGAAGTGTGATTCATCACTCCAGAGAACACATTTCCAATGCTACAGAGTCCAATGGCGGTAAGCTTTACACCACTCCAGCCCACACTTGGCATTGCACATGGTGATCTTAGGCTTGTGTGTACGGCTACTCGGCCATGGAAAACTATTTGATGAAGCTCCCAATGAACAGTTCTTGTGCTGACATTGCTTCCAGAGGCAGTTTGAAACTCGGTAGTGAGGGTTGCAACCGAGGACAGACAATTTTTACTCTTCAGCACTCAAATGTCCCGTTCTGTGAACTTGTGTTGCCTACCACTTCACGGCTGAGCCGTTGTTGCTCCGAGACGTTTCCACTTCACAATAGTTGACAATCTGACAAACTGACTTGTTGGAAAGGTGGCATCCTATTGTATGATGGTGCCATGTTGAAGGTCACTGAGCTCTTCAGTAAGGCCATTCTACTGCCAATGTTTGTCTATGGAGATTGCATGGCTGTGTGCTTGATTCTATTCACCTGTCAGCAACAGGTATGGCTGAAATAGTCGAATCAACTAATTTGAAGGGGTGTACACATACTTTGTATATATATATATATTGTATATGACAGCACAATTACCAGACATTAAAACTACTACTACTAACTACTACTCTAACATTTTCGATCTTAACATGACTTCCTGTTTTGCTCAATTGTATTGATCTGATTGGCTGTCTGACCATGTCGCCGCCCAGTGCCCTCCAATTGCTCTCCAATCAGGAGCCTGCTTGTGCATATCCCCCACGCCTGCCAGTGCCTCGACAATCTCACCAAGTTGCTACGCGACAACAACCTGAACCCTCCTAAACTGCCCATGCTCGCCCTGCCAGAAGAGTTAACCCTGCTAAAACATGAGATGTCCGAGCTACCCAAGCAGGTGCGACAGTACTGCCAAATGATCCTCAATCGCCTCAACAGACTTAACCCAAATGCCGTGTCCCAAATCCAACCCCAGGAAGATGTCTCCAAGGAGTAACACTCCCTTCCCCTGTCACAACTCCTGCCCCTCCCTGCAGACCTGGAGTTAGATTCGGAAAACTAGTGTCAAATTAGATCAACCGTCTCCTCAGAGCACTAAGTCAAGTTTCACCTATCCTGAGACCTCCCGACCCCATCCTGACCCCATCCTGACCCCTTGACCACCGCCCTCCAAATCTCTGCCATCATGCTCTCTACCGTGCACCCTGCTTCATCGCGAAGAGCAGCAGCCATCCACCCACTGCTCAGGTGAACCGAACCCTCTAGGGTGAAATGTCCTGTGCCGTGCTGTTCTGTGTTGTGCAATGTCGTGTCGTGTTGTGCCATGTCGTGCTGTGTTGTGTCGTTCTGTTCTTTCACATCAATGACAATAGCCTATTTATTTTTTACTTTTTTACTTTTTTCTACATTGTAGAATAATAGTGAAGACATCAAAACTATGAAATAACAAATATGGAATCATGTAGCAACCAAAAAAGTGCCAAACAAATCAAAACACGCTCCACATTTGAGACTCTTCCAAGTAGCCACCCCCTGCCTCGATGACAGCCCCGGACACACTTGGCACTCTCCCAACCAGCCTCAGGAGGAAGTCACCTGTTAATTCACATTAGCCTCTTTACTGTTGTACTGAAGTTATCCCTGGGCTAAGCAAACCCCATGGGTTCTAGTTTTCGTCGTCATACCAAAGTTCTAGAACGCTTTCAAGTGTTGTTTCTAGAATATTTATCGGATAGTTCTGGGTTGTTGGTAGGTATCAACAGAACTCTCTTGAGTGAGTTTTCTTGAGTTATAGAAAACAGTTCCTCGTGTTCTTCAGGGAGCGTTGGAAAGGACAGAGGAGGGAATGTGCTGCCAGCGGTTAAAGTCGAGGATGTGGACAGAGACGTAGTGATGAGAGGGGGTTGCAACATCCCCCAGATCATCACCTCCCAGGACCCCCTGTCCATCTCTCTGACCGTGTCTCTCGCCCCCGGGACCAAGCGCAGGTAAACTGACTATACACTCTGCTGCTTCAAAAGCCTGTCTGATGATTATAGTAGCTGTACAGACTTGCTCTATGGTGATTTGCCTAGGTTGACAGACAAACATTTAATTTACTAGCCATATTGCCTTAATATCACTCTCTCTTTTTCTCACACATTCAGCAAAGCTGTGGCTGCAGAGTAAGTTGTGGCAGCTTTGTTTGTGCAGTTTACCCTACCCTTGTCTCTTTGTCTCCTATTGCCTAACCTTGTATCACCTTTCCTTTAGTGGCTCGCTCCTCCCGGTAGAAGAGAGAAGTGCTGAAGAGGATGATGGTTTTGGTGTTGATGACTTGGAGATGCAGACCGGCCTCCTGACTGTGGAAGATGAGTGAGTGATGCCACACAGGCAAATGCACAGGACGCATGCAAAACCAGTGGAGGCTGCTGAGCGGAGGACAGCTCTTAACAATGGCTGGAACAGAGTTAATGGAATGGCATCAACCATTTGGAAACCACGTGTTTAATGTATTTGATACCGCTCAACCTATTCTGCTCCAGCCCGTCCTCCCCAATTAAGAAGCGACCAACCTGTTGTAATACAAACACGCACGCACACTCGCATGCATGTACACTTGCACACACTCACTCACTCACTGATGATGTCGTATCCTGCAGGGATCGTCCAGCATCAGCGGCAAGCTATGGCAGTGTGAATGTCCAAGAGAGAGTGACTACACTGGTCAAGCTGTTTAAGGCGAGGACGGTCCGCAAGAAGGAAAAACTGATGGACCCTGACGAATCTGAGGAAGACAGCCCTCAAACCTGTAGGTTACCACTAAGCATGACCTTTAACCTGTGACCCTGACCCTTGACCTTACAACAAGCAAAATACACAATTGCCAAATTATTTTCTAAAATGTACAAATGCAACCCTGACCCACATCCATTTTCACATAACCTATAACTTTTGACCTCTCACTCCCAGCCCCAGCCAAGGCGCCCCCTCCCCCTCCCCCAGAAGAGGACAAGGACATCTCAGCCCCGGTGGAGGAGGAAGAGGAGGAGGAGTACTGGGACTTCTATGGATACCCAATCAAAATCCTCAAACTTCCCAAAATGCCCCCACTTCCTAGTTGGCTTCAAACCATAGTGGACTATCGTTTCCCTTCCAGCATCGACCCTTATACTGGTGAGCTATATACCAAAACATATTATACTTAAGCACTAAGGCCCGAGGTGGTGTGGTACTGTATATGGCTAATATTCCACAGCTAAGAGCTGTTCTTATGCACGACGCAACGCAACGCAGAGTGCCTTGGTACACCCCTTAGCCGTGGTATACTGGCCATAAACCACAAACCCCTGAGGTGCTTTACTGCTATTATAAACTGGTTATCAACATAATTATACAATAAACAAGTCATTTTGGGTCACGCCCGTGGTATATTTAAGTGATATGGCCCTAGGGAGGTGTGGTATATTGCCAATATACCACTTTTAAGGGCTGTTCTTAGGCCTGATGCAACGCGGTATTGCCTGCATACAGCCCTTAGCCGTGGTATATTAGCCATATGCTACAAACCCCAGAACAGTAAACAAGTCATTTCTTGCCATACCCATGGTATACAATCTAATATACCACGGCTTTCAGCTAATCAGTATCCAGGACCAAAACTTTAGAATAATGGACAATATCCTTCACCAATTTTACTACCACATACCCCTGTTCCATTATACATTCCTATACAACACATAATGATACTTTACCGACATGACTTGCCTCGTTAAATAAAGGTTCAATAAAATACAAAGAAAAATGACCAACTGGCTGATGAGTAGACTCTTACAGTAGACTCTTACAGGCCCATCTCACTTCTGAATCTTGACAATAAAATATGAACTATCTTTACCAACCTGACCTTGGGCCCTGATACTAATGTAATGAAATCCTAATATACCTTTTAGCCCCCACCGAGTTTTTATATTCACGTTGTAGTTGACTCTGCTCTGCTCTGTCTGTGCCTCTCGTCTCCCTGTAGACCTGGTCTACGTGGTGTGGCTGTTCTTTGTGATGATGGCGTGGAACTGGAACGTGTGGCTGATCCCGGTGCGCTGGGCCTTCCCCTACCAGACTGCAGACAACATCTACTGGTGGCTGTTAATGGACTACACCTGTGACCTTATTTACATCACCGACATCCTGGTCTTTCAGCCCCGCCTGGAGTTTGTACGCGGAGGAGATATTGTGGTAAGGGGACCTGGATCCTCACATATACTGTAGGCAATCACATATGCACCATGCTTATACAGACAGGTACATACACACAAACATGCCCTCACACAGACAGGCCCTCACACAAACTGGCCCTCTATGGCAAGTAGTACTAGAAAATGTATGCCAACACAGACAATCATACACACAGATTCAGAAACACCTCTAAAATGCACATACATATACACATTTATAGATACAAGGAACTAAATGATGTTCTAATTTCTTCTCTTTTCTTGCAGTGTGACAAAAAGGACATGAGAGACAACTACATGACAACAGAACGATTCAAGGTGAGGCTGAAGCTCCACTGTTTCTCCTTGTTGACTGGGCTAGTAGACAAGTAACTCTATATTTCTCAGATGGATGTGAGGAGTGTTGGTTTTGTAAAGGAATGATTTGTCTTTCAGATGGATTGTGTCAGTATGTTCCCCATGGAGATATTTTACTACTTTACTGGCGTGAACTCCCTTCTCAGATTCCCCCGCCTACTGAAGGTACACACACACACACACACACACACACACACACACACACGTGCATTCATTGGAGTGCTTAGACCTTAGTGATTAGTGATTGACGCCTCTCTTTCTCTGTTTCAGTACATGGCTTTCTTTGAGTTCAACGACCGTTTGGAAGCAGTCATGAAGAAAGCCTACATCTACAGGTCCCAGAGAGGGACACATAGAACACACTCTGACCATCAACCACACATACATACTCTATACACAGGACATTCGCTCAACACAAAACACTCAGCAGAGAAAACCCTACACAAACACACTCAACGCGCAATACACATAAGTAGCCAGCAGAGGATGCTGTAGCCCTTACTGAGCTCTAGTAACTTTTTCTCATTCCCCTCCTCTCTCTCTCTCTCCCTCTCAGAGTGATCCTGACCACTTCCTACCTGTTGTATTCTCTCCACATCAACGCCTGTCTGTTCTATTGGGGTTCTGACTACGAGGGGCTGGGGTCCACTAAGTGGGTCTACAACGGCAAAGGGAACAGGTGAGGAGAACACCGCTAAACAGTCACAAAACGGCCGAAAAACCCTCACACCAACCACATTACCACAAAACATCCAGTTTTTTCCAAGCCCTCTTCTGCGGTCACCTTTAGAAATGTTCATTCATCCCAGACGTGTGTGCGTGTGTGTATTTGTCGGACACCTGTGTGTAAACAGTGCCTCTGTCTGTGTGCCCAGTTATATCCGGTGTTACTACTTTGCTGTAAAGACCCTGATCACCATCGGTGGTCTCCCGGACCCAACCACCGTGTTTGAGATCACATTCCAGCTCGTCAACTATTTTGTTGGCGTCTTTGCTTTCTCCATCATGATTGGTCAGGTAGGTGCAGCAAAGACAATCCATGTTCATTGGGGCATGCCGCAGCAAAAAAAACGTTTTCCAACAGAAAATAATGGCTCAGATTGATGGCTCAGATCGTACGTTCTTGTTTATGAGCGTTTTGTTCCGTTTCATGCCTACTGAACATAAGGCTTGTTGTTCTGCTGTTGTTCCAGATGAGAGATGTGGTGGGGGCTGCCACAGCGGGTCAGAACTACTACCGGGCCTGTATGGACAACACCATCAAGTACATGACCTCCTACCACATCCCCACAGAGGTCCAGAACCGAGTCAAGACCTGGTACGACTACACCTGGAAAATACAGGGCATGCTGGGTGAGGAACGTTGGCTAAATGTTGTGAGAGTGCTGCATGTCGAAATGTTACGAAGATATTGTTTCTGTTATTGGCCTATTTGCTCGCTCACCATCCCCCTATCTCTCTCCTTCTCTCTGCCCATCTGCCTCCCACCTTACCTTTTTCCCTCTTGCTGCCTCTTGGTCTCTCGCTCTACAGATGAGCAGGAGCTGTTGATCCAGCTGCCTGATAAGATGAGGATGGACATGGCTGTGGATGTTAACTACTCCATCGTGAGTAAAGTGGCCCTGTTCCAGGTAAGGGGAGGGAACGAGTCCAGCGCAGGAACTCAGACACTGCAGCCCTCGTCTTTGTCAAATCTTCAATAATACATACTATACTCTCTCGCTCTCTCTTTCTCTTGCGTTCTCTTTTTTTCCCTCCAATTGTACTAAACTCCCTCTTTCATGTCTCTCCATTCCCTGCCTCTATATCTGCTCCCCTCTCTCTCTCTCTCTCTCTCTCTCTCTCTCTCTCTCTCTCTCAGGGCTGTGACAGACAGATGATCTTTGACATGTTGATGAGGCTCAAGTCTGTGGTCTACCTGCCTGGGGACTTTGTCTGTAAAAAGGTAGGCCAATGGAGTAATGCCCTCACCCTCCCATCACAGCTTTACCCCAAGCTTAGCCTAAATCACTTGCACATGGTCCATTCTCCCTCTGTAAACCGTACCTCTAATGTACCTGTAATTGTCCCGTGTGGGCAGGGTGAGATCGGCAGGGAGATGTATATCATCAAGCAGGGGGAGGTTCAGGTGGTGGGAGGACCTGATTTGAAGACTGTGTTTGTGACAATCAGGGCCGGCTCTGTGTTTGGAGAAATCAGGTGAGAGCTGCCCCTTAATCCCTGGTCCAAATATTTTCCTCATATACAGTATTATGTATTGGAATATCTAAGGGCTGTACATTGTACACAATCCCAATGAACCTGTTTCAGCACTCATGCATGCGACAGTGTGCATGCTACGTCTCTAGCTTGCCTCTAGAATGTCTCTAAGCATGTGTTTGGTGTTTGTTTGGAGTGTAACCCATATGTGTCCTCCGATTGGACAGCTTGCTGGCAGGGGGCGGGGGGAACAGACGCACAGCCAATGTGATGGCTCACGGATTCGCGAACCTCTTCATCCTGGATAAGAGGGACCTCTCAGACATCCTGGTGCACTATCCCGAGTCCCAGAAACTCCTCCGCAAGAAGGCCAAGTGAGGGGGTGACCTCTCGAATCCAACGTTCCTACCTTTTCCAGTTCACCTATCCCTCTCTTCTTACCCAGGACACAGCCAAAAGGCCTGAGGGGGAAGGTCAAATGGATGAGCTGGGAAGTGGGATATGAGTCTCGGGGGAAGGGTGGATGGGGATGGTTAAGGTGCTCTCGCTTTCTCTCTCTTTACCATAGCCTCTATCTCTCCACTTCATCTCTTCCTCTATCTGTCACTATCCATCTGTCACTATCTCCCTCTGTCTGTTCGTCCACTCTGTATCTCTATCTCTTTCCCTCTCTACTGTAATTCTCTCTCACTGATCATGGTTACGATGAGTTTGAGCTCCTGATGAAGTATTATTGGTTTAAGTGAGAGGCAGGCAGAAGTTAGGAGGGAATAATGTCTGGATAAACAGACAGTCTGCTCTAACTCATCCGTGGCATCAATTTACCTCATAAGTGAGGACAGGGAGCTGCAGTGTTTGTGTGTGTGTGTGTATATATATATACACATATATATATATATATATATATATATATACATACACACACATATAGTACCAGTCAAAAGTTTGGACACACCTACTCATTCAAGGGGTTTTCTTTATTTTTTACTATTTTCTACAATTGTAGAATAATAGAGAAGAAATTAAAACGATGAAATACCACATATGGAATCATGTAGTAACCAAAAAAGTGTTAAACAAATCAAAATAGATTTTAGATTCTTCAAAGTAGCCACCCTTTTCCATGATGACAGCTTTGCACACTCTCTGTATCCTCTCAGCCAGCTTCATGAGGAATGCTTTTGGAGTTCCCACATATGCTGAGCATTTGTTGGCTGCTTTTCCTTCACTCTGCAGTCCGACTCATCCCAAAGCATCTCAATTGGGTTGAGTTCAAAGGGTTGTGGATGCCAGGTCATCTGATGCAGCACTTCATCACTCTCCTTGGTCAAATAGCCCTTACACAGCCTGTAGGTGTGTTTTGGGTCATTGTCCTGTTGAAAAACAAATTATAGTCCACTTAGTGCAAACCAGATGGAATGGCGTATCGCTGCAGAATGCTGTGGTAGCCATGGTGGTTAAGTGTGCATTGAATTCTAAATAAATCACAGACAGTGTCACCACCAAACCACCCCTACACCATCACACCTCCTCCTCCATATTTCACAGCGGGAACCACACATGCGGAGATCGTCCGTTCACCTACTTTGCGTCTCACAAAGACATGGAGGTTGGAACTAAAATTCTCAAATTTGGACTCATCAGACCAAAAGACAGATTTCCACCAGTCTAATGTCCATTGCTCGTGTTTCTTGGCCCAATAAAGTCTCGCTAAGTCTTCTTCTTGGTGTCTTTTAGTAGTGGTTTCTTTGCGGCAATTCGACCATGAAGGCCTGATTCACAGTCTCCTCTGAACAGCTGATGTTGAGATGTGTCTGTACTTGAACTCTGTGAAGCATTTATTTGGGCTGCAATGGCAGCTGAGGCTGTTAACTCTTAATGAACTTATCCTCTGCAGCAGAGGTAACTCTGGGTCTTACTTTCCTGTGGCAGTCCTCATGAGAGCCAGTTTCATCATCGCTCTTGATAGTTTTTGCGACTGCACTTGAAGAAACTTCTTGAAGTTCTTGAAATTTTCCCGAAATGACTGACCTTCAAGTCTTAAAGTAATGATGGATTGTTGTTTCTCTTTGCTTATTTGAGCTGTTCTTGCTATAATATGGACTTGGTCTTTTACCAAATAGGGCTATTTTCTGTATACCACCCCTACCTTGTCACAACACAACTGTGGCTCAAACGCATTAAGAAATGAATGCTTTCCAGACTACCTCATGAAGCTGGTTGAGAGAATGCCAAGAGTGTACAAAGCTGCCATCAAGGCAAAGGTTGGCTACTTTGAAGAATCTCAATTAAAACATTTATTTTTATTTTTAAAAAATTTAACATTTTTGTTTAACACTTTTTTGTTTACTACATTTACTAAAATGTGTTATTTTATAGTTTTGATGTCATCACTATTATTATACAATGTAGAAAATAGTAAAAATCAAGAAAAACCCTGGAATGAGTAGGTGTGTCCAAACTTTTGACTGGTACTGTATATATACAGTTGAAGTCGGAAGTTTACATACACCTTAGCCAAATACATTTAAACTCAGTTTTTCACAATTCCTGACATTTAATCAGAGTAAAAATTCCCTGTCTTTGGTCAGTTAGGATTACCACTTTATTTTAAGAATGTGAAATGTCAGAATAATAATAGAGAGAATGATTTATTTCAGATTTTAATTATTTTATCACATCCCCAGTGGGTCAGAAGTTTACATACACTCAATTAGTATTTGGTAGCATTGCTTTTAAATTGCTTAACATGGGTCAAACGGTTCGGGTAGCCTTCCACAAGCTTCCCACAATAAATTGGGTGAACTTTGACCCATTTCTTCTGACAGAGCTGGTGCAACTGAGTCAGGTTTGTAGGCCTCCTTGCTCGCACACACTTTTTCAGTTCTGCCAACACCTTGTCCTTAAGGATTGAAGTCAGGGCTTTGTGATGGCCACTTCAATACCTTGAATTTGTTGTCCTTTTTTTCCAATATCCATTTGCGACCAAGCTTTAACTTCCCGACTGATGTCTTGAGATGTTGCTTCAATATATCTACATCATTTTCATTCCTCATGATGCCATCTATTTTGTGAAGTGCACCAGTCCCTCCTGCAGCAAAGCACTCCCACAACATGATGCTGCCACCCCGTGCTTCACGGTTGGGATGGTATTCTTCAGCAAGCCGAAAAACACCATCCCAACCGTGAAGCACGGCGGTGGCAGCATCATGTTGTAGGGGTGCTTTGCTGCAGGAGGGACTGGTGCACTTCACAAAATAGATGGCATCACCAGGAATGAAAAGTATGTAGATATATTGAAGCAACATCTCAAGACATCAGTCAGGAAGTCAAAGTTTGGTCGGCAATGGGTCTTCCAAATGGACAATGACCCCAAGCATACTTCCAAAGTTGTGGCAAAATGGCTTAAGGACAAAAAAGGCAAGGTATTGGAGTGGCCATTACAAAGCCCTGACCTCATCCCATAGAACATTTGTGGGCAGAACTGAAAAAGCATGTGCGAGCAAGGAGTCCTACAAACCTGACTCAGTTACACCATCTCTGTCAGGAGGAATGGGCCAAAATTCGCCCAACTTATTGTGGGAAGCTTGTGGAAGGCTACCCAAAACATTTGACCCAAGTTAAACATTTTAAAGGCAATGCTACCAAATACTAATTGAGTGTATGTAAACTTCTGACCCACTGGGAATGTAATGAAAGAAAGAAAATCTGAAATAAATCATTCTCTCTACTATTATTCTGACATTTCACATTCTTAAAATAAAGTGGTGATCCTAACTGACCTAAGACAGGGAATTTTTACTCTGATTAAATGTCAGGAATTGTGAAAAACTGAGTTTAAATGTATTCTGCTAAGGTGTATGTAAACTTCCGACTTCAACTGTATACAGTGTATTAGTTTGCGTTTGTATGCCACATGTGTGCATGCCTAAAGGTTTCAAGCACACAAAATGCATCAATGTACACAGTGTGTATGCACAGTGTGTATGCACAGTGTGTATGCACAGTGTGTATGCACAGTGTGTATGCACAGTGTGTATGCACAGTGTGTATGCACAGTGTGTATGCACAGTGAGACCATATCTAAAAGCTTTAACTCAGTCTCACGGACCTGACCACAACTTCTCCCTGCCTTCCTCCCTTTCCAGGAAAATGCTGACGAAGGATAAGAAGCCAGAGGAAAAGGCAGAGGTGAAGGAGACTGCCGAGGTGATCCCAGACAGGCCGGAGACCCCCAAGCTGTTCAAAGCAGCCCTGGTGATTACAGAGCAGGCAGGCATTAAGGGCACCTTCGCCAAGCTGAAAGAGGGCTACAAACCTGCCGAGACTGAGGTAAACAGTACACACATGCATTTACATGCACACACCTAGTGTCATACACACAACACACCTACCTCTGTATCTGTCCCCAACTCTCCCTTCTCACACCCTCCCTCATACTCTTTCTCTTTTTTTGTGGGTGGATAGAAAATGGTCTGAAATCAATCTTTGTTCTCTCTCTCTCTCACACACCCAAAACGCCCTCTACCCCCAGTCCTCTGGACTCCCCATACCTCCTCCCTCCCCAATGGTGCACCGTCGCTCCCCCATCCCCCCCACAGATGCCCAGGTCGAGGATGACGAAGATGCGGTTTCCGAGACGACCGACAGCATGATGCTCATCCGCATGACACGCCGTCACAAAGGCGAGGAGCTCCTGTCCGTCGAGCAGAAGCCTGGAGATGAAGAGGAGGAGATGGAGAAGAAGTAGAAGGAGACCGAGAAGGAAATTGACAGAAAGAGAAGGGGAAGAAATGTTGTGATCACCCGCTACTCTTCTCTACTCTTCTGTGTGTATTTTGACTGAGATTTCAGACCGAAATGGTAAAAAAAAAAAACATTATTTCTCTATTGCCGAGTTCACTTCATGTCAGAAACTCTGGATCTCCGAGTTAATATGAACGTAAGTTATTTGCGTAGAGCTAGTGGGAAACTCGAGTATTATCTTTCTATAACGAGTAAGCAAGTCGGAAATGTCTGAGTTTCCGACATGACATGAACACGGCATATGTCCCCCTCGGGTTAAATTCACTTTACAGAGTTATCCTGTCATATTCTGTGTGCCCCTTCTGTCCCTCACTCTCTCGTGGTCTCACTGATGTTGTGTGTGTTAAATGCGTTTTAGTACCTTAAAGCGGCAATTAGCAGTTGAAACAATAACGAGTACTTCCTGTCCCTTTTTCGGTAAAAAGCTGAGGGATGGGGCTGGAGAAATGTAACCACTGTCAAATTCATAGACAGAGCTATGGATGGAAGGATTGACCATCCATGATATCAAAATGTAGTGTTATGCATGTTTTGAGGCTATATAGTGTTTGTTTACATTTGTTTTGTTTAAAACATTGAAGTAAAAAAAGCTTATTATTTTGGGTTCTGAAATGGTATGACAGTTGAACTAAACTCATGAGACAAGTTAGATAAGTTATATTCTTCAAGAATTAATGGGTACATATCATTCATTTATATGTACAAAAAAATGATGTAGCAACTGCAGATTGCCCCTTTAATCCTTATTGATGCTTCATAATCCTATATAGCCTTGTTATAAAACTCCATTACCCAGGGGGCTTAGCTCCAGGTCTCCTACTGCTTCCTGCTTCGAAGTACTGCCACTCTCCCAAAGTACCTGTGACAGAGGCAATATGGCCTTAACCAAAATCTAGACGTTGCTGGTTTCTATATTTCTTTAGCCATTCCATTTTAAAAGAGAGGCCATTTTCTTTTGTAGGCTGTGTCACAAGAGTGAACACTAGTATGTTTAGCATTTCATCTTTGGGAAAACATCTGTGTTTCTCTGATCTGAGGTATATGGGCAAACTTTTTTTTCTTTCGTATTTGAACTGTTAAGAGTGAGTGGTCCTGTGTTGGTTTTCTTTGGTGCCGTGACGCATCACACTAGTCGAAATCTGATTGGCTGATTCAGGGTCATGCCATGTGTCCTCCTGTCTGCAGGAGGAGCACAAATGGGTTTCAATGATTTCACTGAGTTTTCGAGGTCAGAGAGAGTGTGTGTGTAAAATGTGGATATGAGTGTGTATGAGCAGGAAGAGGTGCAGAAAGCCAGAGGAAGTGTTCATTGTGTCCGTCTCAACCAAACGGGGAAAGGCGGGAATTAAACAATGCTGAGCAAGCCTCAGAACTAACCTCTGTCCAATTCTGTGCTTACATCTCAGGGTGTGATGAAGTGTGTGCTTACTTGTGGTAGGAGTCACATTTGAACTGACATTACAGTTAACTTTCCAACCCCTTCCCATATCTATCAGTGACCTTAAGTCAGGCACATAGTGGGTTGTCATAGTGGGTTCTTTTTACACACCATAGCATACTTCAGCCATAAAAAGATGCCTAGGTGCTATTAGAAGATTTAGGACTAGATTCAATCCGTATCGCAGAAGTAGGATATCAAGGAAGATCAGCATTATATGTTCCCGCATTCGCCGATACTAGATTCATGGTTAAACTATGCACGTGTCGGCTCAATTCGAAAATGACCTTTACATTTTAACGTGGATCTTCCTAGATACTTCCGTGATACGTACTGAATCCAGCCCTTAAGCGCAACGCTCAGGGATTATGCCCATATTTCATGTTTTTACGAGACTGTTTTTAACGGATATATATCAGTCGACTGGACAAGCTTTTTTTGTGTCATTTTCAACTGAGAAAATATCATTTTGAACCATTTTGGAAATAAAAGCTTGTGAATCCAAAGTCAAGCATTTATAGATATTTTGTTGTTTTTGTGTTTAAATTATATCTTTGGAACCAACAGCTGAATACAACTGGCTATGTAAACTCCCTTGTTGGATTCAGATAGATTTTTGATAATGAAGAAGAATGTTTTACAGATGACTATTTGCAGAGTATTGTAACAGGTATGGTGAAAGCATATGTATGCAGCTTGTAAACAATAAAAATACTGCGCTTACTGAAGATTGTGTAAAGTGTGAGAGAGAGAGAGAGAGAGAGAGAGAGAGAGAGAGAGATTCAGAGAGAGAGAGAGAGAGAGAGAGAGAGAGAGAGCCCACCTGCATCCTATGTCTGCCAGTTGCTATAGGTCAGAACTGTGGTAAAATAAAGGCAACAAAGTGATCCCTTGATATACATCTTTTATGCATTAGGACCACTGGTTGGTAATGAAGACGTTTCAGGGCACGGTGAAAAACTGTTTTGCTTGAGTTTTGAGCTGTTGACAGGTCTTCTAAACGGGACATTCGCGTGAGTAAAGCACAGCACAGATCAGTAAAAAAAAATGCATTCATTGTGGTGTAGTTTTTTTGACCAATGAGAAAGTCAAGGATGCAAATTGTGGGTGCAAATACCCCTTGCCGAGCCCCTATCTTCTTCTTCTGAGGTTTAACGGCGGGTGGCATCCAATTTGTTGCATTACCGCCACCTACTAGACTGCAGTACAACTCCCTTATACTTTACTTGAAAAAGAAAAATGTACTAAATAAATACCCTACCATCTGACACTATATACTCACTAATTTCAAAATAACATAAAATTAACACCACCCTACTCCCCTAATTAAATGTATTTACTCCTACCTCATGCCATCATCCTGAAAGGTGGTGGGACATCACCACTTAACACACCCTGTAACTCTTCTGATGTCAAGTCTCGCACACCCAAATACCTCTCTGCAGCTGCCACCACAACCTCAATTTTCTGAGACTTCCAATCCATGCCTGTGTAACAGTATAACTTTATACCGTCCCCTCGCCCATACCCGGGCGCGAACCAGGGACCCTCTGCACACATCAACAACAGTCACCCAACGAAGCATCTGTTACCCATCGCTCCACAAAAGCCACTGCCCTTGCAGAGCAAGGGGAACAACTACTTCAAGGTCTCAGAGCAAGTGACTCACCGATTGAAACGCTATTTAGCGCGCACCACCGCTAACTAAGCTAGCCCCATTTCACATCCGTTACACCTGCAGTACGTACAATTGATAACCATTGCTATAAATCCAATCTGCCTGAAACTTATTTCACTGTTTGGCCTATCCCTCTGTACTGGTATATCTCTACTACTCTCACCACTCCTCACCCTCAACCCATCTTCCTCAACTTTCTTCACTGCCTCAGCATATGACAACTTCTGCACTACTCTAACCCTGGAAACCTCAACCTACCTCTCTCGCATATGGGACATTACAATTAACACATTCCACTACGTTCCCAAATACTACACATTCCTTTGTCGCATGCCCTTCTGCACATTTCTCAGACCTTGGACCCTCCCTCCTACACACTGCTGCCACATAGGAACACCTTGGACCCTCCCTCCTACACACTGCTGCCACATAGGAACACCTTGAACCCTCCCTCCTACACACTGCTGCCACATAGGAACACCTTGGACCCTCCCTCCTACACACTGCTGCCACATAGGAACACCTTGGAACCTCCCTCCTACACACTGCTGCCACATAGGAACACCTTGGACCCTCCCTCCTACACACTGCTGCCACATAGGAACACCTTGGACCCTCCCTCCTACACACTGCTGCCACATGCCCATAAGCTTGACACCTGTAACATCTTAATGTGTTCGGCACATAAGCTTGTACAGGATACCTTTATATATCCTTTATTCACTGTCAGGCAAAGACTCAACTTCAAAAGTCAAAAGAACAGACAATGACTCTTCTGTTTCCCCACTCTCACCACCCTGTCTGCGTCGCATCAAACGACGAGCATCACATACACCGGGAATCTTTGCCCTCAGCTGGTCAACTTTTACATCTACTGCTATCCCAGTTATCACTCCTTTCATTGGTGCCTTTTTCTTGAGAACGAAACTATTCACTTTTATTGCCCCCATTCGTTTTACTTCGAGCGCATTCTTCCTGTGCCCAACAGAAACACAAACAATTATCACTTGACCACTTCTAGTTACCCTCACCGATTCCACATGACCCAACTCTTTTTCCACCCACCGTGAAACCACAAATGGATCAGCCAAAAGGCAAGAGTCCACTTTCTCCATAAACTTCACTCCTACTGTCACAGACTCTTCTTCATCCTGACCCTCCATGCATAACCTCAGTCTCCGATAACTTTACTGCACCAACCACCTCTGATTCTTCACCCTCATTCACTTCCATTTCTCCTCCTGTCTTCAGCTCCCTCTGCTTACACTTTCTACCATTCTTCTTTGACAAACCATCTCCCTTTTTCCCACCACTTTTATCCGCCCCAAGCTCACCCTCTTCTTCCCTCACTCTCTTAGACCTCTTCTCCCTCTCTTTTTTCCCTCCATCCCTTCTCCATTTTCCAAGTAGACATCTCCTTGTGATAATACTGCCGCTCCATCCCGCACACCCATCTTGTACTTGCTTTCTCTAGGGACTCCATTTTCCCCTTCCAGAGTTCTGCTCAATTCCCCAATAATGTGCCTCTACCCGAGTCCATATCAACCGGATGTTCCGGTTTTCATGGGAAATGGAAAGAGAGCCTGTGCCATGACTTCCGCTTTTGGAAGTTAACAAGGCCATACTCCGCCTTCACATTTACTGGATTTTACGCCTGCTATGTTAGGTTATTGCGCATATACTGTAACTGCATTTCCCTTGTCAAAGTATTTTATTGGATAAACTAGTTTAACATTAAGATGTTTACTCCAAACAGTTGAGCATGTTATCGGTCAGCAGGTCAAGCAACAACACAAGGAGAGAAACATCTGTCAAAAGTCTCCCTCTTTTGGTGCTTTCAAGACAACTGGGAACTCGAAAATAACCTAGGTCAAATCATGACATCGGACATTGGGAAAGTGGAAGCTCAGACAGATGCCCAAGTTTCCGACTTGAAAGCCCCGAAAAGATAATCCCTGTTTGAGCTCGTTTTTTTCCCGAGTACATAGTTGTCGTGAACGCAATGAAGTCGGAGATGTCTGATTCCGCGTTTTTTTTAACGCGGCAATATGTCTGGTCTCTGAAGTGCAGTCAGCTGGTGAATCCACTCCAAGTCGCGAGGAGACTTGACTTTCGGTCGCGGCAAGAAAAAAAAACTTATCCACGGAAATATTTGCACCTCTGAATTCTGGATGGGCTACTAAATGATTTGCGCTGTACAACACAGTCCAACCGCGACTATTGATGTGAGTTATTTGGTCAACTCGGGAATAACAAGGGGAGGTTTCGCGTGTTGGACCGAGTGGTAAGAGTTGCACTATTTTCCTTTAGCACGTTTGCTTTCCATTTCCCCATTTGTATTACATTGTTTGACATTTGCACACGCGTTTACAAAGTAAGTTGTCAAAACTAATGTTGGTTTGTATTAACAATATTGTCAAGCCGCGAGTTGCATATTGATTTTGCAGCGTGGTTGTACGGCTCAATTAGTGATATTGACTATATGGATATTAGCCTACTTGGCAAGGCGCTCAACACTGACATTACAGCCCAAAGCAACATTATCAAATTGCTCTGTTTTTGTTTTCGGTGCTTACAGAAAATGGCAACAGAGCACATCCAATTCACTGAAAACAGCTGTGGTTCACACCATTCAGCCGTTTCCACGCATGTCAAAAAATAAATGTAACCAGCGTTTTTATTTCAATGTTGACCTGTGCGACCGTGAAAGGTGTATGTGTGCGCCGACTCATGTATGTAAATTCAGCAACAACAAAAAAACGTCCTCACTGTCAACTGTTTATTTTCAGCAAACTTAACGTAAATATTTGTATGAACATAAGATTCAACAACTGAGACACAAACTGAACAATTTCCACAGACATGTGACTAACAGAAATTAAGTAATGTGTCCCTGAATAAAGGGGGGGGGTCAAAACCAAAAGTAACAGTCAGTATCTGGTGTGGCCACCAGCTGCATTAAGTACCCCAATCTTCCACCAAGGCACCTGCAAGTTCCCGGACATTTCTGGGGGGAATGGCCCTCACCCTCCGATCCAACAGGTCTCAGACGTGCTCAATGGGATTGAGATCCGGGCTCTTCCCTGAACATGGCAGAACACTGACATTCCTGCCTTACAACAGGCCTACAAGCCCTCAGTCCAGCCTCTCTCAGCCTGTTGTGGACAGTCTGAGCACTGATGGAGGGATTGTGCATTCCTGGTGTAACTCGGGCAGTTGTTGTTGCCATCCTGTACCTGCCCTGCAGGTGTGATGTTCGGATGTACAGTGCCTTGCGAAAGTATTCGGCCCCCTTGAACTTTGCGACCTTTTGCCACATTTCAGGCTTCAAACATAAAGATATAAAACTGTATTTTTTGTGAAGAATCAACAACAAGTGGGACACAATCATGAAGTGGAATGACATTTATTGGATATTTCAAACTTTTTTAACAAATCAAAAACTGAAAAATTGGGCGTGCAAAATTATTCAGCCCCCTTAAGTTAATACTTTGTAGCGCCACCTTTTGCTGCGATTACAGCTGTAAGTCGCTTGGGGTATGTCTCTATCAGTTTTGCACATCGAGAGACTGACATTTTTTCCCATTCCTCCTTGCAAAACAGCTCGAGCTCAGTGAGGTTGGATGGAGAGCATTTGTGAACAGCAGTTTTCAGTTCTTTCCACAGATTCTCGATTGGATTCAGGTCTGGACTTTGACTTGGCCATTCTAACACCTGGATATGTTTATTTTTGAACCATTCCATTGTAGATTTTGCTTTATGTTTTGGATCATTGTCTTGTTGGAAGACAAATCTCCGTCCCAGTCTCAGGTCTTTTGCAGACTCCATCAGGTTTTCTTCCAGAATGGTCCTGTATTTGGCTCCATCCATCTTCCCATCAATTTGAACCATCTTCCCTGTCCCTGCTGAAGAAAAGCAGGCCCAAACCATGATGCTGCCACCACCATGTTTGACAGTGGGGATGGTGTGTTCAGCTGTGTTGCTTTTACGCCAAACATAACATTTTGCATTGTTGCCAAAAAGTTCAATTTTGGTTTCATCTGACCAGAGCACCTTCTTTCACATGTTTGGTGTGTCTCCCAGGTGTCTTGTGGCAAATTTTAAACAACACTTTTTATGGATATCTTTAAGAAATGGCTTTCCTCTTGCCACTCTTCCATAAAGGCCAGATTTGTGCAATATACGACTGATTGTTGTCCTATGGACAGAGTCTCCCACCTCAGCTGTAGATCTCTGCAGTTCATCCAGAGTGATCATGGGCCTCTTGGCTGCATCTCTGATCAGTCTTCTCCTTGTATGAGCTGAATGTTTAGAGGGACGGCCAGGTCTTGGTAGATTTGCAGTGGTCTGATACTCCTTCCATTTCAATATTATCGCTTGCACAGTGCTCCTTGGGATGTTTAAAGCTTGGTAAATCTTTTTGTGTCCAAATCCGGCTTTAAACTTCTTCACAACAGTATCTCGGACCTGCCTGGTGTGTTCCTTGTTCTTCATGATGCTCTCTGCGCTTTTAACGGACCTCTGAGACTATCACAGTGCAGGTGCATTTATACGGAGACTTGATTACACACAGGTGGATTGTATTTATCATCATTAGTCATTTAGGTCAACATTAGATCATTCAGAGATCCTCACTGAACTTCTGGAGAGAGTTTGCTGCACTGAAAGTAAAGGGGCTGAATAATTTTGCACGCCCAATTTTCAGTTTTTGATTTGTTAAAAAAGTTTGAAATATCCAATAAATGTCGTTCCACTTCATGATTGTGTCCCACTTGTTGTTGATTCTTCACAAAAAAATACAGTTTTATATCTTTATGTTTGAAGCCTGAAATGTGGCAAAAGGTCGCAAAGTCCAAGGGGGCCGAATACTTTCGCAAGGCACTGTATATAATTTATTTTTGCAACAAATGTGGGGCTCTGCCCCACCTGCCCTGAACGACAGGTTGCTACTGTAATACACTGCTCAAAAAAACAAAGGGAACACTAAAATAACACATCCTAGATCTGAATGAATGAAATATTCTTATTAAATACTTTTTTCTTTACATAGTTGAATGTGCTGACAACAAAATCACACAAATTATCAATGGAAATCAAATGTATCAACCCATGGAGGTCTGGATTTGGAGTCACACTCAAAATTAAAGTGGAAAACCACACTACAGGCGGATCCAACTTTGATGTAATGTCCTTAAAACAAGTCAAAATGAGGCTCAGTAGTGTGTGTGGCATCCACGTGCCTGTATGACCTCCATACAACGCCTGGGCATGCTCCTGATGAGGTGGCGGATGGTCTCCTGAGGGATCTCCTCCCAGACCTGGACTAAAGCATCCGCCAACTCCTGGACAGTCTGTGGTGCAACGAGACATGATGTCCCAGATGTGCTCAATTGGATTCAGGTCTGGGGAACGGGCGGCCCAGTCCATAGCATCAATGCCTTCCTCTTGCAGGAACTGCTGACACACTCCAGCCACATGAGGTCTAGCATTGTCTTGCATTAGGAGGAACCCAGGGCCAACT
Source organism: Oncorhynchus mykiss (assembly GCF_013265735.2). Taxonomy (NCBI): domain Eukaryota; kingdom Metazoa; phylum Chordata; class Actinopteri; order Salmoniformes; family Salmonidae; genus Oncorhynchus; species Oncorhynchus mykiss. The sequence continues at coordinate 15,738,017 of NC_048590.1, forward strand.
GCACCAGCATATGGTCTCACAAGGGGTCTGAGGTTCTCATCTCGGTACCTAATGGCAGTCAGGCTACCTCTGGCGAGCACATGGAGGGCTGTGCGGCCCCCCAAAGAAATGCCACCCCACACCATGACTGACCCACCGCCAAACCGGTCATGCTGGAGGATGTTGCAGGCAGCAGAATGTTCTCCAAGGTGTCTCCAGACTGTCACGTCTGTCACATGTGCTCAGTGTGAACCTGCTTTCATCTGCGAAGAGCACAGGGCGCCAGTGGCGAATTCACAGTATGATGCTGCCACGACCATGCTTCACCGTAGGGATGGTGCCAGGTTTCCTCCAGGTGTGACGCTTTGCATTCAGTCCAAAGAGTTCAATCTTGATTTCATCAAACCAGAGAATCTAGTTTCTCATGGTCTGAGAGTACCTTTTGGCAAACTCCAAGCAGGCTGTCGTGCCTTTTACTGAGGAGTGGCTTCCGCCTGGCCCCTCTACCATAAAGGCCTGATTGGTGGAATGCTGGTCAGATGGTTGTCCTTCTGGAAAGATCTCCCATCTCCACAGAGGAACTCTGGAGCTCTGTCAGATTGACCATCGGGTTCTTGGTCACCTCCCTGACCAAGGCCCTTCTCCCCCGATTACTCAGTTTAGCTGGGCGGCCAGCTCAAGGAAGAGTCTTGCTGGTTCCAAACTTCTTCCATTTAAGAATGATGGAGGCCACTGTGTTCTTGTGAACCTTCAATGCTGCAGAAATGTTTTGGTATCCTTCCCCAGATCTCTGCCTTGACACAATCCTGTCTCAGAGCTCTGCGGACAATTCCTTCGACCTCAGGGCTTGGTTTTTGCTCTGACACGCACTGTCAACTGTGGGACCTTCTATAGACAGGTGTGCCTTTCCAAATCATGTCCAATAAATTGAATTTACCACAGGTGGACTCCAATCACGTTGTAGAAACATCTCGAGGATGATCAATGGAAATAGGATGCACCTGAGTTCAATTTCGAGTCTCATAGCAAAGGGTCTGAAAACTTATGTAAATAAGGTATTTCTGTTTTTATTTTTTATAAATTAGCAAAGATTTCTAAGCCTGTTGTCATTATGGGGTATTGTGTTTAGATTGCTGAGGACTTATATTTATTTAATCCATTTTAGAATAAGGCTGTAATGTAAGAAAATGTGGAAAAAGTCAAGGGATAGAGAGGAAAAAACATGATTTCACCTTGGCTTGGGTACATTTTGAAAGCCAGCGTGTCAGTTTCAATTGCATGGTTTGGTTCCCATTTTTGTACACGAGCATCCTGAACAGAAGCCCTTGGAGAGAGGGGGAACACATGGAGGCAGTTACGAGAGGTGGTTGTTCTCAGGGTGTGTCTAGTTGGCTTTACAAACCGTGCCAATGAACGGATGTATGATCTAAAAGTAGAAGTTGATTTATGAGTTATCCTACTTTCCTGCCAAGTTAGAAAAGTTTTTTTTTTTTAATTTAAATTACAGACCTGTGTCATGGGATAGTGATCTTGATTTGACTTTGGAGCATATTTTTAACATGCTGGGTAATGGAGAGCCTGTTCATTTGTTATGAAGTCCTGCTTCAGGAATAACTGTAAGTGTGGCTAACATCCCTCTCTCTTATTCTTAGAACAGTTTGTCCCAGTCAATGTGGGGGTGACTTATTTTAACAGGACCACTGTTTTTAAAATCACTCCCAGTTGTTACTGCACCAGAGGGGGACTGTGTTTGTTAAAAACATACTGCTAGAGCACACACCCACATAGACAGTACAGGGACATTCCATTTTGTTCTGCATGTTCCCTAAAGTACCTCTCCTCACATCATCACTGGCATAGCATTCCAGAGGCAGGAGTCACGAGCAGAATGAACTGACCCTACCCCTCTCTGTTGGACCTGCGTAGCTGAGAAGAATTAGACCGCTTTAACTCAATTTCATGTTGAGGTGAGGGAAGATGAAGGTCGGGGCTGTCTGCTAGGGCTCTGTACCTGTTCGGACTGTTATTGTGGGAATTGCTTAGACAGTTCATATGTTGGACTCTCATGGAGATGGAGACAATTCTCTCTCTTCCTCCCCCCCCCCCCTTCATCATGGTCCCCCAAGCAAGGTATCGTTGGACAAGACACCAGTGTGGGGTGTAGAGACAGAGCAGAAACACACACACACACAGTGTGGTTTCCGGGGGATGGGCTGGGTGAATCACAGGCTGGAAAGAGAATAAGAGACTACTGGTGGAAAATTACATGTTATGCAGAGTGATTATGTAGCTCCAACCGTGTGTGTGTGTGTGAGCGCGCAGCTACTAGCTTACACATTAGACAATGTATTCTGTAAATATTTGCTAAAGACACTATGGGGAAATCTGTTCCTAAACATGCCATGTCTGTGTTTGCACAAATGTATATGAGTTTGCATGGGGATAGTGTTTGTTTGGATCACATACTCAGTCTCTGGTTTGGTGCTCTATTTATTGTAAGCTGTTTGTTAAATAAGTCCTGGACGGTTTGACTTGTTTGGCTGCAGTAGTGGAGATGATGAGGTCAGGGACTTGTGACTTCTCCATGCATTCAGGCATTATATAACAGCTCTGATTGGAAGCAGATTATTGTAGAATGTGAACATTACCAGAACCAGTAGGTGGTGCTGTTTGCTGTGTCTGTCACACAGATGGACTACAGTCTCTAGGCACTGATGTTGGTTAGCCTACATAGCATGCTCAGGGTAGAAGTTACCCTTTGGCACGGATCTTGGATCAGCTTATCTTAACTAAATTCGTTGCGGGGTGAATCACAACTGACCACAAGGGGGTCCAATCCGGCCCCTGGGTGGTTGGAGTAAAAATATATATTTTACTGTCTAGCTTGCTATTATTCACAGATAATAAAGCTAGACAGTCAGGGAGCATCGGAAATTCAAAAATAATGGATAAAGGACTTATTTATTTTTTTACGCACACATTTTGATGGCGAGGACATGCAACCAATTTTCAATGCGGCGATCTGGACCTCATCGAAGACAAGACTGCGGCCCCTGTCAAAATTAGTTTGACACCCATCATCTAGGGAAACAAACAACTTCATCCTACTGTCTTGCACCCACACAAAGATCATGCTCTTTCTGTAACTAATGTAAATGTTACACAGTGGACTGTTAGTCTCATGTTAATTTCAAAACAACTTTTAAATCTGATTAAATTCTGAACAAGAGAAGATGTGGAAACAACAGCAGAGCCTCAGTTCAGCTGTAGCTAATTTGGCCCAATTAAATTGTGTATGAAAGAGGGGTAGATGTTATATTAGGAAATGGTCATGCAATGTTGCCCACAGCGGATTACTGCCTAGCTTCATTTGCATATTAATGGCTAAAAGACGCATTAAGAAGATGACTAGGCTATTTTAAGTGTGAGCACAGTGGGTTAGCACATTACACCATATCGGGTGTCAAACATCCTACCATGCGGATCCAATCCAGCTCGCGGGTGGTTTGAGTAAAAAAATATATATACAGTACCAGTCAAAAGTTTGGACACACCTACTCATTCAATGTTTTTTATTTACTTTACTATTTTCTACACTGTAGTATAATTAATAGTGAAGACATCAAAACTATGCAATAACACATGGACTCATGTAGTAACCCAAAAAAGTGTTAAACAAATCAAAATATATTTGAGATTCTTCAAAGTAGCCACCCTTTGCCTTGATGACAGCTTTGCACACTCTTTGCATTCTCACGAACCAGCTTTATTAGGTACTCAGCTGGAATGCATTGTTAATTTGTGGATTTTTTTCACTTAATGCGTTTTGAGCCAATCAGTTGTGTTGTGACATGGTAGGGGTGGTATACAGAAGATAGCTCTATTTGGTAAAAGTCCCAAGGCCATATTATATCAAGAACAGCTCAAATAAGCAAAGAGAAACGACAGTCCATTACTTTAAGACATGAAGGTCAGTAATCCGAATAATTTCAAGAACTTTCAAAGTTTCTCAGTGCAGTCGCAAAAAGCATCAAGCGCTTTGATGAAACTGGCTCTTATGAGGACCACCACAGGAAAGGAAGACCCATAGTTACCTCTGCTGCAGAGGATAAGTTCATTAGTTACCAGCCTTAGAAATTGCAGCCCAAATAAATTCTTCATGGAGTTCAAGTAACAGACATATTTCAACATCAACTCTTCAGAGGAGACCACATGAATTAGACCTTCATGGTCAAATTGCTGCAATGAAATCACTACTAAAGGACACCAATAATAAGAAGAGACTTGCTTGGGCCAAGAAACACGAGCAATGGACATTAGACCGGTGGAAATCTGTCCTTTTGTTCTGATGAGTCAAAGTTATATTTGGTTCCAACCACTGTGTCTTTGTGAGATGCAGAGTAGATGAACAGATCTCCTCATGTGTGGTTCCCACCGTGAAGCTTGGAGGTAGGGGTGCTTTGGTGATTTATTTTGAATTCAAGACACACTTAACCAGCATGGCTACCACAGCATTCTGCAGCGATACGCCATCCCATCTGGTTTGGGCTTAGTAGGACTATGACCCAAAACACACCTCCAGGCTGTGTACAGGCTATTTTAACAAAGAAGGAGAGTGATGGATTGTTGCATTGGGTGACCTGGCCTCCACAATCAGCCGACTGCAACCCAATTGAGATGGTTTGGGATGAGTTGGGCTGCAGAGTCTAGGAAAAGCAGCCAACAAGTGCTCAGCAAATGTGGGAACTCCTTCAAGACTGTTGGAAAAGTATTCCAGGTGAAGCTGGTTGAGCAAATGCCAAGAGTGTGCAAAGCTGTCATCAAGGCAGGGTTTTATGTTAATTTTGTGTATAGAGCATACTTCTGACAATACAAAATTCTTCAGATCTCCAAGGGAGGGGTGACAAAAACATGATTTTGGAGGTAGGACATCACGCAGAATAGGGTTAGCCAGAATGCCCATAAATTTAACTTTTGACGTTAATTTGACAAGCTATATCCCTTCTAGCCATGACCCGCAAGTACAGCCAACCTAGCATTTATTTTTCTTTTTTTTTTACAAATCAATGCTTGGAGTCAAAGTATCGCTTTAATATCGACCAAAATAATATTGCGATATGAAACTATATACTCAGTCCGGACTCTGGCTGGGCCACTCAAGGACATTCAGAGACTTGTCCCGAAGCCACTCCTGCGTTGTATTGGCTGTGTGCTTATGGCCATTGTCCTGTTGGAAGGTGAACCTTTGCCCCAGTCTGACATCTTGAACACTCTGTCTGTACTTTGCTTCGTTCATCTTTCCCTCAATCTTGACGAGTCTCCCAGTCCCTCCTGCTGAAAAACGTCCCCACAGCATGATGCTGCCACCCATCTTTTACCGTAGGGATGGTGACAGGTTTCTCCAGACATGATGCTTGGCATTCAGGCCAAAGAGTTCAAGCTTGGTTTCATCAGACCATGTTTCTCATGGTCTGAGAGTCTTAGGTGCCTTTTGGCAATCTCCAAGCAGACGACCAGCACTAGGAAGAGTCTTGGCGGTTCCAAACTTTTTCCATTTAAGAATGCCGGAGGCCACTGTTCTTGGACCTTCAATGCTGCAGAAATGTTTTGGTACCCCAGATCTGTGCCTCGATAGAATCATGTCTTGGAGCTCTACGACAATTTCTGCAACCTCATGGCTGGGTTTTTGCTCTGACATGCACTGTCAACTGTGTGACCTTACATAGACAGGTGTGTGCCTTTCCAAATCATGTCCAGTCAATTGAATTTACCACAGGTAGACTCCAATCAAGTTGTAGGAGCATCTCAAGGATGATCAATGGAAACCGGATGCACCTGAGCTCAATTTTGAATACTCATTTACATTTTACATTTAGTTATTTCAATTTTTTGAAATTTTATATACATTTCCAAACCTGTTTTCACTTTGTCGTTACGGGGTATTGTGTGTAGATTGACGAACATTGTTTATTTAATATATTTTAGATTTAAGGCTATAAAGTAACAATGTGGAAAAAGTCGAGGGGTCTGAATACTTTCCGAATGCACTATGTCTGCTGCAGAATGACGAGAGAGCATGAAACAATTTATGATCAGTCATTGAAATAAGTACCTAACCATGTTGGCTCACTTTTTAACCATTTTAGAACCTGTAGCGGCCATCGACGGCATTTTTTTTCTTCAAATTAATATATTTTCAAACGATATCTGTCAAACTTCGCAAAATGAACTTGCTTACAACCTGTTGTCGTATTTGCGTGCCTGTCGTCAACAGCCATAAACTGGAAACAGGATATGCTGTATCTGTTTGGTGTTACTGATTTGGACACGTCTTTGAAAGCGATGATGTTTAGTGAAATAGCTAAGTAAACAGCAGATATACATTATCAGTCAAAGGTTTGGACACACCACATTCCAGGGTTTTTCTTTATTTTTACTCTTTTCTACATTGTAGAATACTAGTGAAGACATCAAAACTATGAAATAACACATATGGAATCATGTATTAACCAAAAAGTGTTAAATAAATCCAAAATATATTTAGATTCTTCAAACTAGCCACCCTTCGCCTTGATGACAGTTTAACACACTCAACCAGCTTCACCTGGAATGCTTTTCCAACAGTCTTGAAGGAGTTCCCACATGCTGAGCACTTGTTGGCTGCTTTTCCTAGACTCTGCAGTCCAACTCATCCCAAACCATCTCAAATGGGTTGAGGTTGGGTGATTGTGGAGGCCAGGTCATCTGATACAGCACTCCATCACTCTCCTTGGTCAAATAGCCCTTACACAGCCTGGATGTGTGTTAGGTCACTGTCCTGTTGAAAAATAAATGATAGTCCCACTGTAGTGCTGCTTTGATTGGCCGACAAAAATAAGCTACAGACCGGTGTGAAGGCTACCGGTCATTTTATGGGATGCATGTCGGGAAAACTACGTCCAAAAGTTTGTTTTATATTAAGAATTTGTAATGTCATGGCATATCCTTGTAAGTAACAATGTCACATGGATATTTTATTGTATTTAGAAAAGGCCTTTTCATTGTTAATTAATAAAGTAGATTTATATATATTTTTTTTGCTCAAAAATGAATACTCACAAGTAATCAAATACTAACGTCCATTCGGATATTCGAATATGCCCATCCCTAATTCAGATGGCCTCTAATACCACATTTGTGTGTTGGGTGGCTGAGGTTAAATCCTTTACCTAAAGCCCTAAAGTAAAGTGTGGCACATTTCTCCCGTAAGCTGCTTAAACGGCCACACCAGTAAAAATCCACTTTTTTTCAAGCTGAAAGACGATGTCAAAAAGTCATAATTTTAGTCAAAGTTTGATACATTTTTGATTTGAAGTGACATCTGTGTGAATGCGGTTTCTTTTCCTATGATATGACGCACAAATCATTTTCAGCCAACTTTTTATTTCAGGGCTGGGTTTTATTTGAACGTTACCACCCACCAACATGGCATTGTTTTATTAATCACAAATGGCTCCAGAGTTGTTCCTCTTTACAACTGAGATGAGCCAAACAGCCTTGTGGTCCACCTGGTCGCCTGGAGGTCCAAACGTATGCTTTTGCCCTGCAGCTATTTTGATCAGAAAATGATCAGAAACCATGGTATAATATTGAACATGTTCACCTTTGTTTTAGCTAGTCTGTACAAACAAAATGTATATACAGTGCGCTCCGAAAACATTGGGACAGTGACATCTTTTGTTTGTTTTTCGGCTCTGTACTTTGGATTTGAAATGAAACCGTGACTGTGAGGTTAAAGTGCAGACTGTCGGCTTTAATTTGAGGGTATGTTCATTCATACCGGGTGAACCGTTTAGATATTACAGCACTTTTTGTACATAGTCCCCCCCATTTTAGGGGACCAAAAGTATTGGAAATTCACTTGTGTATTAAAGTAGTCACAATTTATTATTTAGTCCCATATTCCTAGCACGCAATGATTACATCAAGCTTGTTGGATGCATTTGCATGTCTGGGGGGTATAATATATTTACGTCTAACTTTCTCACTCGTCATTATTCATGATTCATTCAGGACTATCCGTAATCATGTTAGCATCCACATTTAGAAACTGTTTAGAAACATACTCTATTCTTTTTTTTTCTTTTTTTTTTTACAATAATAGTGAATCCAAAATGACACTAGATTATTTACTATTACTTTCTATTGGGCACAAAATAGTCTGAAACACAAACAGCAAATGCATCCAACATGTATGATCATGAGCAAAGTCATTGTAGCCTATCATTTCACTTCCCCTGTGAGAATACTTGAGCACAGGCTGACTTGGCTTTTCTGTGCCCCAGCCAAAGCCTGCCGGCAGTTTACCTACCATAGTTGCACCATGTCCATTACAATGTAGAAAAACTAATGTCAGCCGTCTTTCAATGGTTATCCATATTACCGGAACGTCATCTTATTCTTTCAATGGTTATCCATATTACCGGAACGTCATCTTATTCTTTCAATGGTTATCCATATTACCGGAACGTCATCTTATTCTTTCAATGGTTATCCATATTACCGGAACTTCATCTTATTCTTTCAATGGTTATCCATATTACCGGAACTTCATCTTATTCTTTCAATGGTTATCCATATTACCGGAACTTCATCTTATTCTTTCAATGGTTATCCATATTACCGGAACTTCATCTTATTCTTTCAATGGTTATCCATATTACCGGAACTTCATCTTATTCTTTCAATGGTTATCCATATTACCGGAACGTCATCTTATTCTTTCAATGGTTATCCATATTACCGGAACTTCATCTTATTCTTTCAATGGTTATCCATATTACCGGAACTTCATCTTATTCTTTCAATGGTTATCCATATTACCGGAACGTCATCTTATTCTTTCAATGGTTATCCATATTACCGGAACGTCATCTTATTCTTTCAATGGTTATCCATATTACCGGAACTTCATCTTATTCTTTCAATGGTTATCCATATTACCGGAACCTCATCTTATTCTTTCAATGGTTATCCATATTACCGGAACGTCATCTTATTCTTTCAATGGTTATCCATATTACCGGAACTTCATCTTATTATTTCAATGGTTATCCATATTACCGGAACGTCATCTTATTCTTTCAATGGTTATCCATATTACCGGAACTTCATCTTATTCTTTCAATGGTTATCCATATTACCGGAACTTCATCTTATTCTTTCAAACTATTTTTTTATGGCGGATTCGTGGCCGCAATTTATGGAAGATGCTATAACTTTGGAGATTGGCCAGTGATTTCAATGCTTATGACATATGCAGCTCCAGAATCAGCTGGCTAATCTTTTGAAGACAGTGTAGTGGAAGCTAATGTGCATTTCTTCTCTGACAAGAAATTACGTGGAAATAGGGGTGTCAACTTCCTCTGCAGGGGGTTCTTTAAGCCAGGGAGTCTGAGCTACTTAAAATGAGACCAACTCGCACACCTGAGATCTCTCGTACGCAGACATACACACACACACACACGTTTGCACATTCTCATACTTTAGCACATACTCTCTTTCACTGTCTCTTTCACACACACGTTCTCACTCACTTCTAGGCCAAGGGTAAATGTTTGACTTCCTGGTTGACTCTTTATAACTCCACACCACGTGTCCCACTGTAATTGTTTTGACTTGTCTCTGTAATGTAGGCTGAGATTATAGTTCTTTTAATGCACTGGAAACAAATCTGATCACTGCACCATTGCCTTATCAGCTTTATGGTTTGATTCCAACTTATCAGCCACTTAACCTGCTATTGAACCTCAGACCTTGTTTACTAGTCTCTCACTCTCTCGGTGGCCTTGCCTTGCTCTTTGATGTAAGGGTTTATTGTGTGTGGAGTCGACGGGTCTATTCTATACTGCCCGATGGTACAGGTCTAAAATGGTGTGAGATTCTTTTGCAATCTTTTTTTGTTATTCAGGTGACTTCATGTGGTTGCTCAGCTGGCCTGCCCCATGCCATGTATTGTCATGGGTCCCTGAAAGTGCAATCTTGAGTCCCACGAGAGGGCTGATAATTTGGGCCAAAAGGGTGTGGGTAGATTGTGTTATCCAAAAGGAATGTGTTCCAACAGACCAATTTGGTCGAGGAGAATGGGGCGTTGTAATCTGTCTAGCGATCCAATAGTTGCGAGTTTGCGTCGGGGACAGCTGTAGCGTTTTAGCTAACCCTTAATTCTAAACTTAAGACAAATCCGCTAACCTGCTATGTAAATTTCCCTGACATTTGTCATTTTAGTTCCCCTAAACTTTTACATCAACTAACAACCTTAGTTGTTAGTTCCACCAACGTAAATCCTCCCCATAACCCTCCTTTGTTATGGCGCAACCTAGTCTCAGAGATAGATGTATAATAGGGAAAGGGGGATACCTAGTCAGTTGTCCAACTGAAATGTGTCTTCCGCATTTGAACCCAACCCCTCTGAATCAGAGAGGTGCGGGTGGATGCCTTAATCGATTAAGGCATCCACGTCTTCAGTAAACGGGGAAAACTATACATCCTCCAAGATTGTATTATAAATGACATAATCCAATTCGTATGCTATTGTACAACCAGGTAAGATTTAGGATACCATATGTCCTATAATTCGTATGATATTTATTATCAGCTATTCCATTCATAATGTTACCTAACATAATATATCATACTGCATGGAGTGTCACAGATTTACGAACAGAATAATGATTACCCTGAGACCACGTTGACTTGGTGGGTCATAAAACTGGATTGGGTCACTGCTAAACCGTTTTTGGATTCATTCAGTCATAGTGCCTTATTCATTGTGTGTACTAGCTCATCCTAGCCAGCCTCCTTTCTGGGGTCCCCTCCCCAAGTGTGTGTGTGTGTGTGTGCCCTGTCCCATCCCGTCCCCTTCATTAGGATCCTGAAAGTGATCACTCAAGCGGAAGACTTCTCCTTTGTCCCCATAGGACCATGTTAGCCTAGAGAACCACTCCATGTTTACAGTATGTCACAGAACAGGGAACCAGAACTGTGACTGTCCAGGACCGCTGGGTACAAAGTGACCGCAGTGACCTCGCTGACTGCCTTGGATTGCGCATCACGATTCAAACGCCGTGATCGACACTGTCAGTTCCCATTGTGGCTTGGTTCCATAGCTGCACGGTTGCCATGGCATTGCTGTGCAGGGCTGTCACGTACCAGGAAGACGGTGAGGCATACAGGACACCAACTAACAAGGTCGCCTCTGAGATCAGTTTGAATTGATATGGTGGAACTCCAAACGGATGCAGGTGGGAATTATATATATATTTATTTTAATTAAACTCTTTCCACTCAGTTGGTATTGCTTTGTACATACATCCATATCAATAGTGTATTATGAGTTACATCACCAGCGCATGGCCGGCTCTGTCCCATTCCAGCGCTTATCCTGCAGCGACAGATGGACAGAACACAGGGAGGGAGGGTGAGAGCGAGAGTGGATGAAGATACTTTCTCTTTCTGGAGAGTTGCAGAACAGCACATGATAGGGCAGTGAACTCGGTGCATGAGTGGAGAGGGAGAGCTGGAGAGCGACCGAACAAGGGAAGAGGTGTAGATGTCGCACCCTATCTCTGTCCAGAGACTTTTCAGGGAGGACGGGTCAGCAGGAAGAGGGAAATGGGAGAGGAATTTACTTTGGACCTGTCGATCAATTACACCATCCTGGATTGGGCCGTAAAAACCAGTAAATTAGCAGGACAGTAAACAACGACATTCCTACACTGTTTGACGTTTGCAAGGGTTTTAGGGGTGTGTGTGTGTGTTCAGTGAGTTATCTGCTTGTGATCCTGCTTTTGTGTAGATTTTAATATCGACTAGTTCTGTGTATGGTTGATGGTCAAGGTGTGTGTCTGTAGTTACCTGGAGAGACTGAGCCAGCCGTCTGCTCCTGTGGGTTTTGTGTTACCTGAGCTCCACCGGCTTGGCAGCGGGACAGCAATCACCTGTACAATGGGACAGGGTCCAAAACCTTGTCGTTGTTCTGAGGAACTGTAAAGGCGGTGTTTCAAAGATGTGTGTGGTTCTGTGGAAGTCTTGTCTCGGAGTAGGAGGGGCCAGAAGAGGCACAGGGACAGAGTTGACACAGGTGAGATATAAAAGCAGGCGTGTGTGTGACCGTGTGTATCTGAGGATCACACTCACTCACCTCTCGTCCGTCTACGTCTGTTGACCGGAGAACAGACTTGGGGATTATCGGACAGTTGATGAGCTTTAGGGCACTGCCATTGTCCAAGGGATCAACACACACAGAGGAGAACTTTTGAACTTGGCTGCAGTACAGATTGTGCAGTACAGAGATTATAGTACAGGACAGAACTTTGGAACTGTTCTCGCTGTGGATACGCTTGTTGCCATCTCTCGCACTCAGTCTTCAGCCCTCCAACTCATGACATCTGCAAGGACTCGGACCACAGAAGATACACCTGGAGCTCTGACTGCCATTCACAACTAGACCTCAACAACAATGGAACCCCTCCTTCATAACAGCTTATAAGCTATCATAACAACCTGTGGCTCTTCAACAGTTCCTGTCCCATTCAAACAAGGGAGACCTTGTTTGTGGGAGAACGGAGCGAACCAACCTGCCCACGGGGGGGGGATCATGTATGTGCTTTGCACCCTGGTGGTACTGAGTATCCACAGCCTCTTTAAGAGCCGACACAAGACCCTGGACCCCGGCGACAAAGAGGCTGGAGATGGGGCCACGTTGCCTGGGGACAAGGCCCCTCCGCTGGGGGAGGGAGGCAGGGTAAGGGACCCCGGGCCTGGAGGTCTTGGATGGGGTGTGGGGCCCAGGGAGAGGGAGAGAGGGGTGACTGTAGCCCTCTCTCAGGGGAAGAGGCAGAGGGCTGTAGACCGGAAGGCTGCAGGCTGCAACTGCGCAAACAAACGTAGAGGTGACCGGGAGCTGCGCTGCAGCCAGGGCAGGCTGGGATGCGGAGGAGGCAGCCTGGAGAATGTGCCGGACAGCAGAAAACAATTGCAGGTGAGAGGAGGGGAAGACTGGGATGGAGGGTGTTTTGAGAAAGGAATAGAGACGATTGGGGTGAGGGCATGCTAAGGAGAACAAGAGGGAGGGGGAGGGGTGTGCCTAGATGTGCAAACCAGCACGTAGGCACAGGTATGTTTGTAATGCCATGCCAGTCTCACAGACACAGATAAGGCACCAATCTAATTAATCAAGTACCAATCATAAATATTGTGGTACAGAAGTCCTGAGGTTTAAAATTTGATTCCAGATTATGTTGAAGTCCTTTATAATGAGAAGCAGCACCATGTTAGTTTAGTTTTTATGTAATTATGTGCTTGTGTGACTGAGTTGGAGAGAGAATCTAAGCGCTGCTCCAGCAGTCTTAACCTTTCTGGGCTAATGAAAGAATGTGGGTAGTAGTTTATGGGTGATTATGGGCCTTGGCAGTTCACCAACGATTACCTTGAGGTTCACATTAGTGAGGAATGTGATGACCGTAGCCCATTTTCCTGCCCTCCATCTCCTTTTCCCTCTTTCCCTCCCTTATTCTGAAAAAATTGTCACCCTCCTGATTTTCTTAATTTCACCCTCCCCTGCATCCTTCTTTCCCTTCTCTCTGACCAACCTGTTCCATAGCACCACTGTGATGTAGCTAGCTTTCATTATCCCACATTAGCATTGGAGGTAAAAGCCCAGTCAAATCCCCTCCTAACCTGCTGACTATATACCTATTGGTGGTATGAGTTATGGCAGTTTGCGTGCTGATGCTAAAGTGGGCCGTAATGTCCCTGCGTTCCGGGGGAAATGGATTCAGATCATTGTTTATGTAACCATGTTGTTAATCTGAGGACAGCAACACACTCTCTGCTCTGTGTGTTTCGGGAAAAGTGGACTTTAATCCCTCACAATGCTATAATTCTGGCTGTTGGTACAATGACACATAACCTTAACCTAGGGCTGGGCAATATGGCCAAAATATCATATCGCGGTATTTATTTATATCATATCGCAGTATTTATTTCTTTTTTAAGAAATTGGACTGTAATGACAGTATTTTATGTTTTTGCATAATAGAAGTTTATACATTTGCTTTATGAGTAGTGCGTGATTCAACTTCAACCCAAAACAAAATTCTGCATTTTCATCCATTTCTGCATTTCCTGCACTCATTTGAGATCATTTCCACACTGCCACGTAGGGCTGCACTATATGGGCAAACAATCTGATTTGACTTGCGCTTTAGAGCAAAACACTTGGTGTAATCATGGAAATAGAATGAATGCCGTGTTTGACATGACAAAGAAAAAATGCCACGGACTAGTTGTGACAGGGTAGGAACCAAAGTGTTGATAATTGTTTCCTAGGGGACCCTATAATTTTTGGCTACTTTGAATGTTTTCTCTTAGCTACCTCATGTAGCTAACATATTCATGCTTCACCTATTCCTTTTTGATTTGGAAGATACTGCTGCACAAACATGCTGATTTAGGACTATACCTGTATACCTGTATTTTTAGGCTGTATATTTATTAGCGAGCTAGCCAGCCAGGTAAAAAACGATTAGCATTAGCGGCTAACAAGATTTAGGCACAACGTCCTAAGAATAGACAAACTAGCTGTTTGCAGATGTAAGAAACACAAACTTGTGTAATTATAGAACGCCAGTGGATTTATATTAAGAAGCAAAGTGAAAGCAGTGTTGTTGTCATCAACATTGTTGCATGTGCTGCATTGACCATGCAGACTGAACACAAGTGCCTCGTTGTCGAGGAACAACAAATGTGTTCCTTGAGTGACAGGGTGGGGGATAGGTCTGTGTGGGAAGCAGAGAGGAGAGTGATGACTCAAGCAGCGAAGTAAACTATGAAAGTGACGTTACACTCGGCATATCACATTTAACAAACAAAACAATCAAATACGTTATAGAAGTTTTTTTTAAACTAACTGCTCTGCATCAATACCGGTATATTGTACAGTATACCGCCCAGCCCTACCTTCACGTCACCCAGTCTCTCTCAACCCCATTCCCCACTCTCCTGGTCATAGGGAGGGCCCTCTCTCTGAATCACCCTCATTTTGACGTTTGTTCCTGTAAATCCCCAAACAACGCTTTGGCTACACAACTAAGACTTTGAGGGAACGCTAAGGAAGTTTGATTAAGTAACATTCTCACAGAGGGAGCATGGTCACTGTGCAGGCATCTGATGTTCTCTACATTCAACATCTACAACATTATTAATAAGTAAAGGACAAACTACACCAGGAACTTGAGTGTTCTGATAACGCTAGAATAATGCCTTGCAAATGGTGTGTTCATGTTTTACCGTTGTGCTCATGAAGCGGGTTACCTGAGCCAAGGTATAGTGTGTTTCATCTTTAATTCCCTGCGGTACAGCGCCAATCCCCTCAACACCTTCTGTGTGTGTCTGCTAGTTTTTCTATATACACACACACACACCAGCCTTTACCTCAGTTTCCCTCCGTATGAGTAGTCACACAGACCTGGTCTAGAAAACTCCATTACCCAGCAGTGAGGAGTGAGGGGCTCTGGCTTGAGTGTTCGTGAATTGTCAGTGAAGCAGCTCTCGCACACGGTGTAATTTACAGTACTACTTGTTTTGATCAATATACCTTTGAGCAGTGGCAGCCATAGGAGACCATATTTTATTTGTGTGTGCATATTTCAGTGTGTACTTTTAGTTACACTGTGGCTTAGGATCAAGTGTATGGCTTAGGATCAAGTGTATGGCTTACGGACAATAACAAGAGTGTGTGTGTGCCCTTGTTACAAGAGCCATTTTCCCTTTTAAGTAATAAAGGATGTGAGGAGACGGGCAATGGTGTGTTTTGTAAACGCATACGTGCACACACACACAAACGCAGTTCTCTGTTAAATATTGCAGGCAGAGGGAAGAGAGCTGAGAGGATCCACGCTTCATTTGTGGCTGAAATATTTATTTCTCCGCAGGAGAGCGAGGGGGAGCGACAGAGAGGGAGGGCACTGGAAGATGGAGAAAGGGAGGGGGAAAGAATGAGGGTGGCTACAGG
This sequence comes from Oncorhynchus mykiss, assembly GCF_013265735.2. Classification (NCBI taxonomy): domain Eukaryota; kingdom Metazoa; phylum Chordata; class Actinopteri; order Salmoniformes; family Salmonidae; genus Oncorhynchus; species Oncorhynchus mykiss. The sequence continues at coordinate 15,754,050 of NC_048590.1, forward strand.
AGTGAAATGATGCTGGCTCCGATTCTGCTGTTACTAAGGAACGGAGCGAGGGTGCGGTGTTAGAGACGGGGGAGAGAAGGGGGGCTGGCTGGTGACTGAGTTCTCGCCGGGGGTGTGTGTTGATCTGCGAGTGTGTTTTTTTCCGCCGCGTAAAGATGGTCTCTACAGCGATGCAGGGATGATCAGGACACAGAGACCGCAGGGTGGGAGGTGAGTACCCTAAAGAAAAGGAATGGATAGATGGCTGGGTGAGAAATGGAGAGAGAAAAGAGGGGGACATGTTGAGCGAGGAGTGAGAGGTAGCCACTAGCGATAGACAGAGAGAAATAAAAAGGGATAGAATAACTGCAGGAGAAAGAGAGAAAGGGCTGTCATAGTGTTGTTTTTCCTCCAGTGTTCCATTTCCCTGTTGTTGACCGAGGGTCCCCGTATGGTATCTTTTTCCATCTGTCTTTGTTAAGGGTTTACCCATATCTAGTAATCCCAGTCCATATGGTGTCGTGCTGATGAATTGATCTCAACCTTATTCTGATGCATTGTTTTTTTTTTTCAACCTCCCCAGAGCTGTGTGATGTTGAGCAGACCGGTTCTGACACTTGACGCATGGTGAAAGCAGATTCCTTCTGTTAGAGTCCTGCGCTAGCTCTTGTCTGGCAGGCTATGTCTATCCTTTCTGTCTCAGGCTACGTCTATCTCCTTGTCCGCTAGCAGCATTTTAGCTACAGACTTATGTGCTAGCTGTCTAGTCTGTGTTTTTATAAATGTGCAATAAAAGTACTCATTTATTTAAGGAATTGGTGACTAGTTCTCATTCTGAGAAACAAGCATCTTCTTATCCAGGTAGGCCACTTGATTTCAACATCTGAACAAAGTGAACGGGCAATGTTGTTCAAACAGTTGGAGATGGAAAGGAGGGTGTATTCATAACAGCTCAACTGTTCTAACTTGTTATCAAGCAAATAGATTAGCTGGCTACTCACTAGCATGTGGGCTTGTGCTTGAGAGATTGTTTGAGACCTACAGTATGTTAAAGGAAATTCCACCCAAAATCGATCTATTGGTATTTGCTTCCTTAGTCCATTGTTGATGTAGTCCCAAAATGTTTTGCATATCAGCAATCCAGCTTCCAAGACTGACTCTCGAAGTACAGCCAGTACGATGCAGTTTCTTGACAACTTGATTGCTAAAACAATGGTCTAATGAAAGAAATACCAAAATGTAGTTTTGGGCTGGGGTTTTCCTTTAATTTTCTATAATGCCTACTAAGAAGTTGGTCATTATTAGCAGGTTAGTGGTTTTTTGTAATTAATCTTGTTCTGGAGGCAGCTCTGCAGAGTGGTCATTAGCTGGCACAGTCATAAAATCTGAAAACCTAACCTTAACCCTAACCACATTGCTAACCCTAATGCTTAACCTTAAACTAAAGGGACACTTTTGGATATCGGCAATGAAGCCCTTTATCTACTTCCCCAGAGTCAGATGAACCAGTGGATACCCTTTTTATACAATACTTCTTTCTCTTTGCAGTTTGAAGGAAGTTGCTAACTAGCGTTAGCGTAATTGTTAACTAGCGTTAGCGCAACGTCTGGAAGTCTATGGGTAACTGCTAGCATGCAAGTAGTTACCGTAGACTTCCAACCATTGTGCTAACTCTAGTTAGCATTGGCTTGCAATTACCTCCAACTTCCTTCATACTGGATACAGAGACCATACAAGTGGTATCCACTTCCTCAGAGTTCATCTGACTCTGAGGAAGTAGATAAAGTGCTACACTGCCAAAATCCCAAAGTATCCCTTTAAGACCGAAAGCAATTTTTTTTTGTTTATATGAATTTTTACAAAATAGCCAATTTTGACTAAGGGAAAATCACTCAGTTCTGCCTCCAGGACAATACTCATGACAATACAAGTAAATCTGCTCATTATTAGTGCATTGTGCATGGTTCAGGTTACATTTTTAACAAAAATGTCATTTTCATAGACTTGAAAGCCAGATCAGTGATTATTGCAAAAAAGCAGGTTAAACTATTTTGATAAAATAATTAAATTATTACCTATGGTTGTGGAAGGCTTATTTATTCACTAATATATATGTATGTGTGTGTGTGTGTGTGTGTGTGTGTGTATAAATATATTAAATCGAGATGATTTTCAGGCCATATCGCTAAGCTCTACTTCAAGGGGGGGCTTCAGGCCATCTGACTGTACAGTAGGAGCTAGACAGTGACATACTGCCTGACCACAGGAAGCTTGTGCTGTCAGACTCCCTATAGCCTTGTGTGTTTAAATAATGTATGTTATAGGCTGGTAAATTTTAAAGAGCTCTTTGTTAGTGATACAAAGCCCTTGTCTCTCTCTCTAGGAGCACTAAAACAGTCCTCATAATTGGGTCTGTCAAAGCCCCCTTACAGGGCAGTGAAAGCATAGTGAAATGTGTTTTGTGATTATTAAAACTCAAATCCTTAACCCCTTCGTCAGGAATGTTCCAATAAACAGGGCTTTATGGTTCCCAGGAAGAGCCTGCTCAGACAGTGGATCTGTAGCTGTGTTAGACTGAAAGCCCTCGCCCCACAACGAGACTGAGAAAAGGGGCTTGTTGGACTGTTTCTCTATTCCTATTTTCATAGCCATAAACGGTCTTTGTTCATTTGCAATATTTTTGACTGTAGTCTATTTCAAGTTTAGTGTGCCTGGTGGTTTTTCATTCTATGGTCATCTCCCTGTTGTCGTAGCAGAAGGACACATAGACAAAAGCTATGTAGCCCTGAGGGAAACACTGATTCAACACACACATACATGCTGGTTAAGTGTGCCATGAATTCTAAATAAATCACATACCGTGTCACCAGCATAGCACCATCACACCACCACCTCCATGCTTTTACAGTGGGAAATACACATGCGGAGATCATCCATTCACCCACACAGCATCTGTTCATACATACAGTTGAAGTCGGAAGTTTACATACACTTAGGTTGGAGATATTTTTCAACAAAACTATAGTTTTGACAAGTCGGGTTAGGACATCTGCTTTGTGTATGACACAAGTCATTTTTCCAACTGTTTACAGACACATTATTTCACTTATAATTCACTGTATCACAATTCCAGTGGGTCAGAAGTTTACATACACTAAGTTGACTGTGCCTTGTAAAATTCCAGAAAAGTATGTTATGGCTTTAGAAGCTTCTGAAATGCTAATTGACATCATTTGAGTCAATTGGAAGTGTACCTGTGGATGTATTTCAAGGCCTACCTTCAAACTCAGTGTCGCTATACTTGACATCATGGGAAAATCTAAATAAATCAGCCAAGAACTCAGAATTTTCTTTTGTAGACCTCCACAAGTCTGGTTCATCCTTGGGAGCAATTTCCAAACGCCTTAAGGTACCACGTTCATCTGTACAAACAATAGTATGCAAGTATAAACACCATGGGAACATGCAGCTGTCATACCGCTCAGGAAGGAGACACGTTCTGTCTCCTAGAGATGAATGGTGAGAAAAGTGCAAATTGCCCCAGAACAGCAGCAAAGGACCTTGTGAAAATGCTGGAGGAAACCGGTACAAAAGTATCTATATCCACAGTAAAACAAGTCCTATATCGACATAACCTGAAAGGCTGCTCAGCGAGGAAGAAGCCACTGCTCCAAAACCGCCATAAAAAAGCCAGACTACGGTTTGCAACTGCACATGGGGAGAAATATTGTACTTTTTGGAGAAATGTCCTCTGGTCTGATGAAACAGAAATAGAACTGTTTGGTCATAATGACCATCGTTATGTTTGGAGGAAAAAGGGGGGAGGCCTGCAAGCCAAAGAATACCATCCCCACTGTGAAGCACGGGGGTGGCAGCATCATGTTGTGGGGGTGCTTTGCTGCAGGAGGGACTGGTGCACTTCACAAAATAGATGGCATCATGACATCAACATCTCAAGACATCAGTCAGGAAGTTAAAGCTTGGTCGTAAATGGGTCTTCCAAATGGACAAGGACCCCAAGCATACTTCCAAAGTTGTGGCAAAATGGCTAAAGGACAACAAAGTCAAGGTATTGGAGTGACCATCACAAAGCCCAGACCTCAATCCTATAGAAAATTTGTGTTGGCAGAACTGAAAAGGCGTGTGCGAGCAAGGAGGCCAGCTCTGTCAGGAGGAATGGGCCAAAATTCACCCAACTTATTGTGGGAAGCTTGTGAAAGGCTACCTGAAACGTTTGACCCAAGTTAAACAATTTAAAGACAATGCTACCAAATACACTCAATTAGTATGTTAACTTCTGACCCACTGGGAATGTGATGAAAGAAATAAAAGCTGAAATAATTCTCTCTACTATTAATCTGACACTTCGCATTTTTAAAATAAAGTGGTGATCCTAACTGACCTAAGACAGAGAATTTTTAAATGTCAGGAATTGTGAAAAACTGAGTTTAAATATATTCGGCTAAGGTGTATGTTAACTTCCAACTTCAACTGTGTATCTCTATCGCTCGCTCACTCTCACTACATGACCAAAAGTATGTGGACACATGCTCGTCATTCCAAAATCATAGACCTTAATGTAGAATTGGTCCACCCTTTGCTGCTATAACAGACCACACTCTTCTGGGAAGGCTTTCCTCTAGATGTTGGAATATTGCTGAGGGGACTTGCTTCCGTTCAGCCACGAGCGTTAGTGATGTCGGGCACTGATGTTGGGCGATTAGGCCTGGCTCACAGTCGTCGTTCAATTCATCCCAAAGGTGTCTGATGGGGTTGAGTACAGGGCTCTGTGCAGGCCAGTCAAGTTCTTCCACACCGATCTCGACAAACCAATTCTGTATGGACCCCGCTTTTTGCACGGGGTCATTGTCATGCCGAAACAGGAAAGGGCCTTCCCCAAACTGTTGCTACAAAATTGGAAGCACAGAATCATCTTGAATGTCATTGCATGCTGTTGCGTTAAGGTCTCCCTTCACTTGAACTAAGGGGCCTAGCCCCATACCATTATTCCTCCTCCACCAAACTTTACAGTTGGCACTATGCATTGGGGCAGGTAGTGTTCTGCTGGCATCCGCCAAACCCAGATTTGTCTTTCGGACTGCCAGATGGTGAGCGTGATTCATCACTCCAGAGAACGCTTTTTAGCCACACATTGCATGGATGTGTGCTCACTTTTATACACCTGTCAGCAACGGGTGTGGCTAAAAATAGCCGAATCCACTAATTTGAAGGTGTGTGTCTGTGTCTCACTGTCAACTGCGTTTATTTTCAGCAAACTTAACGTGTAAATATTTGTACGAACTTAAGATTCAACAACTAAGACATAAACTGAACAAGTTCTACAGATATGCGACTAACAGAAATGGAATAATGTGTCCAAATCAAAAGTAAGAGTCAGTATCTGGTGTGGCCACCAGCTGCATTAAGTACTGCAGTGCATCTCCTCCTCGTGGACTGCACCAGATTTGCCCGTTCTTGCTGTGAGATGTTACCACGCTCTTCCACCAAGGCACCTGCAATTTCCCGGACATTTCTGGGGGGGAATGGCCCTAGCCATCGCCCTCCAATCCATCAGGTCCCAGACGTGCTCAATGGGATTGAGATCCGGGCTCTTCGCTGGCCATGGCAAAACACTGACATTCCTGTCTTGCAGGAAATCACGCACAGAACGAGCAGTATGGCTGGTGGCATTGTCATTAGAGGTCGACCGATTATGATTTTTTTTTTTCGATTATTGGAGGACCGAAAAAGCCGATACCGATTTAAAAAATAAATAAATAAATAAATAAAATAAATAAAAAATAATAATAATATATATATTTAATGACAATTAGAACAATACTGAATTAACACTTATTTTAACTTAATATAATACATCAATAAAATCAATTTAGCCTCAAATAAATAATGAAACATGTTCAATTTGGTTTAAATAATGCAAAAACAAAGTGTTGGAGAAGAAAGTAAAAGTGCAATATGTGCCATGTAAGAAAGCTAACGTTTAAGTTCCTTGCTTAGAACATGAGAACATATGAAAGCTGGTGGTTCCTTTTAACATAAGTCTTCAATATTCCCAGGTAAGAAGTTTTAGGTTGTCATTATAGGACTATTTCCCTCTATACCATTTGTATTTCATGAACCTTTGACTATTGGATGTTCTTATAGGCACTTTAGTATTGCCAGTGTAACAGTATAGCTTCTGTCCCTCTCCTCGCTCCTCCCTGGGCTCGAACCAGGAACACATTGACAACAGCCACCCTTGAAGCAGCGTTACCCATGCAGAGCAAGAGAAACAACCACTCCCAGGCTCAGAGCGAGTGACGTTTGAAACGCTATTAGTGCTCGCTAACTAGCTAGCCATTTCACTTCGTTTACACCAGCCTCATCTCGGGAGTTGATAGGCTTGAAGTCATAGACAGCGCAATGCTTGATGCACAACAAAGAGCTGCTGGCAAAACGCAAAGAAAGTGCTGTTTGAATTAATGTTTAAGCGCCTGCTTCTGCCTACCACCGCTCAGTCAGATACTTAGATACTTGTATGCTTGTATGCTCAGTCAGATGATATGCAAGGCAGGACACGCTAGATAATATCTAGTAATATCAACCATGTGTAGTTAACTAGTGAGTGATTGATTGATTGTTTTTATAAGATAAGTTTAATGCTAGCATACCTTGGCTTACTGCATTCGCGTAACAGGCAGTCTCCTTGTGGAGTGCAACGAGAGAGAGGAGAAGCAGGTCTTTATAGCGTTGGACTAGTTAACTGTAAGGTTGCAAGATTGAATCCCCCGAGCTGACAAGGTGAAAATCTGTCATTCTGCCCCTGAACGAGGCAGTTAACCCACCGTTCCTAGGCCGTAATTGAAAATAAGAATGTTCTTAACTGACTTGCCCAGTTAAATAAAGATTAAAGCTGTAAAAAAAAAATGACCAAGTTATGAAAACTTGAAATTGGCCCTAATTAATCGTCCATTCCGATTAATCGGTCGACCACTAATTGTCATGCTGGAGGGTAATTGAGATTGCCTGTAATGACAATAAGCTCAGTCCGATGATGCTGTGACACGCCACCCCAGACCATGACGGACCCTCCATCTCCAATTCGATCCCGCTCCAGAGTACAGGCCTCGGTGTAACGATCATTCCTTAGACGATAAACGCAAATCCGACCATCACCCCTGGTGAGACAAAATCGCGACTCGTCAGTGAAGAGCAATTATTGCCAGTCCTGTCTGGTCCAGCGACGGTGGGTTTGTGCCCATAGGTGACGTTGTTACCGGTAATGTCTGGTGAGGACCTGCCTTACAACAGACCTGCAAGCCCTCAGTCCAGCTTCTCAGCATTTTGTGGACAGTCTGAGCACTGATGGAGGGATTGTGCATTCCTGGTGTAACTCGGGCAGTTGTTGCCATCCTGAACCTGTCTCGCAGGTGTGATGTTCGGATGTACTGATCCTGTGCAGGTGTTGTTACATATAGTCTGCCACTGCGAGGACGATCAGCTGTCCGTCCTGTCTCCCAGTCTTAAGCGTCTCACAGTACGGACATTGCAATGTATTGCCCTGGCCACATCCACAGTCCTCATTTCTCCTTGCAGCATGCCAATGGCACGTTCACGTAGATGAGCAGGGACAATGAACATCATTCTTTTGGTGTTTTTCAGAGTCAGTAAAAAGGCCTCTCTAGTGTCCTAAGTTTTCATAACTGTGACCTTAATTGCCTACCGTCTGTAAGCTGTTAGTGTCTTAACGACCGTTCCACAGGTGCAAGCTCATTAATTGTTTATGGTTCATTGAACAAGCATGGGAACAGTGTTTAAACCCTTTACAATGAAGATCTGTGAAGTTATTTGGATTTTTACAAATTATCTTTGAAAGACAGGGTCCTGAAAAAGGCATGTTTTCTTTTTTAGCTGAGTTATATATATCCACACGCACGCACTACCGTTCAAAAGTTTGGGGTCACTTAGAAATATATTTTTCTTTGAAAGCGAAGCAAATTGTTGTTCCATTAAAATAACATAATTGATCAGAAATACAGTGTAGACATTGTTAATGTTGTAAATGACTATTGTAGCTGGAAATGGCTGATATTTATATGGAATATCTACATTTACCAGCAACGATCACTCCTGTGTTCCAATGGCACGTTGTGTTCACTAATCCAAGTTTATAATTTTAAAGGGCTAATTGATCATTAGAAATCCCTTTTGTAATTCTGTTAGCACAGCTGAAAGATGTTGTGCTGATTTAAAGAAGCAATTACACTGGCCTTCTTTAGACTATTTGAGTATCTGGAGCATCAGCATTTGTGGGTTCGATTACAGGCTCAAAATTGCCAGAAACAAAGAACTTTCTTCTGAAACTCGTCGGCCTATTCTTGTTCTGAGAAATGAAGGCTATTCCATGAGAGAAATTTGCCAAGGAACTGAAGATCTCGTACAACGCTTTGTACTACTCCCTTCACAGAACAGCTCTAACCAGAATTGAATTAGGAGTGGGAGGCCCTGTTGCACAACTGAGCAAGAGGACAAGTACTTTAGAGTGTCTAGTTTGAGAAACAGACTCCTCACAAGTCCTCAACTGGCAGCTCCATTAAATAGTACCCGCAAAACACCAGTCTCAACATCAACAGTGAAGAGGTGACTCCGTGATGCTGGCCTTCTAGGCAGAGTTGCGAAGAAAAAGCCATATCTCAGACTGGCCAATTCAAAGAAAATATTAAGATGGGCAAAAGAACAGACACTGGACATAGAAAGATTGGAAGAAAGTGTTATGCACAGATATATTTAAGTTTGTGAGATGCAGAAAAAATGAAAAGATGCTGGAGGAGTGCTTGATGCCGTCTGTCAAGCATGGTGGAGGCAATGTGATGGTCTGGGGGTGCTTTGGTGGTGGTAAACTGGGAGACTTGTACAGGCTAAAAGGCATCTTGAACAAGGAAGGATATCACCCCATTTTGCAACGCCATGCCATACCCTGTGCTTAATTGGAGCCAAATTTCCTCCTACAACAGGACAATGACCCAAAGCACAGCTCCAAACTATGCAATAACTATTTAAGGAAGAAGCAGTCAGCTGGTATTCTGTCTATAATGGAGTGGCCAGCAGTCACCGGATCTCAACCCTATTCAGATATTGTGGGAGCAGCTTCACCGTATGGTACGTAAGAAGTGCCCATCAAGCCAATCCAACTTGTGGGAGGTGCTTCAGGAAGCATGGGGTGAAAAATTTCAACAAATTGACAACTAGAATGCCAAACGTCTGCAAGGCTGTAGTTGCTGCAAATGGAGGATTCTTTGACGAAAGCAGTTTTGAAGGACACAATTATTTTTTAAATTCAAAATCATTATTTATAATCTTGTCAACGTCTTGACTATATTTCCTATTCATTTTGCAACTAATTTCTTGTATGTTTTCATGGAAAACAAGGACATTTCTAAGTGACCCCAAACTTTTGAACGGTAGTGTGTGTGTGTGTGTGTGTGTGTGTGTGTGTGTGTATACACTGCTCAAAAAAATAAAGGGAACACTTCAACAACACAATGTAACTCCAAGTCAATCATACTTCTGTGAAATCAAACTGTCCACTTAGGAAGCAACACTGATTGACAATAAATTTCACATGCTGTTGTGCAAATGGAATAGACAGCAGGTGGAAATTATAGGCTATTAGCAAGACACCCCCAATAAAAGTGTGGTTCTGCAGGTGGTGACCACAGACCACTTCTCAGTTCCTATGCTTCCTGGCTGAAGTTTTGGTCACTTTTGAATGCTGGCGGTGCTTTCACTCTAGTGGTAGCATGAGACGGAGTCTACAACCCACACAACTGGCTCAGGTAGTGCAGCTCATCCAGGATGGCACATCAATGCGAGCTGTGGCAAGAAGGTTTGCTGTGTCTGTCAGCGTAGTGTCCAGGGCATGGAGGCGCTACCAGGAGACAGGCCAGTACATCAGGAGACGTGGAGGAGGCCGTAGGAGGGCAACAACCCGGCAGCAGGACCGCTACCTCCGCCTTTGTGCAAGGAGGAGCAGGAGGAGCACTGCCAGAGCCCTGCAAAATGACCTCCAGCAGGCCACAAATGGGCATGTGTCTGCTCAAACGGTAGAAACAGACTCCATGTGGGTGGTATGAGGGCCCGACGTCCACAGGTGGGGGTTGTGCTTACAGCCCAACACCGTGCAGGACGTTTGGCATTTGCCAGAGAACACCAAGATTGGCAAATTCGCCACTGGCGCCCTGTGCTCTTCACAGATGAAAGCAGGTTCACACTGAACACATGTGACATACAGTGCCTTGCGAAAGTATTCGGCCCCCTTGAACTTTGCGACCTTTTGCCACATTTCAGGCTTCAAACATAAATATATAAAACTGTATTTTTTTGTGAAGAATCAACAACAAGTGGGACACAATCATGAAGTGGAATTACATTTATTGGATATTTCAAACTTTTTTAACAAATCAAAAACTGAAAAATTGGGCGTGCAAAATTATTCAGCCCCCTTAAGTTAATACTTTGTAGCGCCACCTTTTGCTGCGATTACAGCTGTAAGTCGCTTGGGGTATGTCTCTATCAGTTTTGCACATCGAGAGACTGAAATTTTTTCCCATTCCTCCTTGCAAAACAGCTCGAGCTCAGTGAGGTTGGATGGAGAGCATTTGTGAACAGCAGTTTTCAGTTCTTTCCACAGATTCTCGATTGGATTCAGGTCTGGACTTTGACTTGGCCATTCTAACACCTGGATATGTTTATTTTTGAACCATTCCATTGTAGATTTTGCTTTATGTTTTGGATCATTGTCTTGTTGGACGACAAATCTCCGTCCCAGTCTCAGGTCTTTTGCAGACTCCATCAGGTTTTCTTCCAGAATGGTCCTGTATTTGGCTCCATCCATCTTCCCATCAATTTTATCCATCTTCCCTGTCCCTGCTGAAGAAAAGCAGGCCCAAACCATGATGCTGCCACCACCATGTTTGACAGTGGGGATGGTGTGTTCAAGGTAATGAGCTGTGTTGCTTTTACGCCAAACATAACATTTTGCATTGTTGCCAAAAAGTTCAATTTTGGTTTCATCTGACCAGAGCACCTTCTTCCACATGTTTGGTGTGTCTCCCAGGTGGCTTGTGGCAAACTTTAAACTACACTTTTTATGGATATCTTTAAGAAATGGCTTTCTTCTTGCCACTCTTCCATAAAGGTCAGATTTGTGCAATATACGACTGATTGTTGTCCTATGGACAGAGTCTCCCACCTCAGCTGTAGATCTCTGCAGTTCATCCAGAGTGATCATGGGCCTCTTGGCTGCATCTCTGATCAGTCTTCTCCTTGTATGAGCTGAAAGTTTAGAGGGACGGCCAGGTCTTGGTAGATTTGCAGTGGTCTGATACTCCTTCCATTTCAATAGTATCGCTTGCACAGTGCTCCTTGGGATGTTTAAAGCTTGGGAAATCTTTTTGTATCCAAATCCGGCTTTAAACTTCTTCACAACAGTATCTCAGACCTGCCTGGTGTGTTCCTTGTTCTTCATGATGCTCTCTTCGCTTTTAACGGACCTCTGAGACTATCACAGTGCAGGTGCATTTATCCGGAGACTTGATTACACACAGGTGGATTGTATTTATCATCATTAGTCATTTAGGTCAACATTGGATCATTCAGAGATCCTCACTGAACTTCTGGAGAGAGTTTGCTGCACTGAAAGTAAAGGGGCTGAATAATTTTGCACGCCCAATTTTTCAGTTTTTGATTTGTTAAAAAAGTTTGAAATATCCAATATTGTTACATGTTGTTACACTTCATGATTGTGTCCCACTTGTTGTTGATTCTTCACAAAAAAATACAGTTTTATATTTTTATGTTTGAAGCCTGAAATGTGGCAAAAGGTCGCAAAGTTCAAGGGGTCCGAATACTTTCGCAAGGTATTGTATTTGACAGAGTCTGGAGACGCCGTGGAGAATGTTCTGCTGCCTGCACCATCCTCCAGCATGACCGGTTTGGCGGTGGGTCAGTCATGGTGTGGGGTGGTATTTATTTGGGGGGCCGCACAGCCCTCCATGTGCTTGTCAGAGGTAGCCTGACTGCCATTAGGTACCGAGATGAGATCCTCAGACCCCTTGTGAGACCACATGCTGGTGCGGTTGGCCCTGGGTTCCTCCTAATGCAAGACAATGCTAGACCTCATGTGGCTGGAGTGTGTCAGCAGTTCCTGCAAGAGGAAGGCATTGATTCTATGGACTGGCCCGCCCGTTCCCCAGACCTGAATCCAATTGAGCACATCTGGGACATCATCACCAAGGATCTCTCTGTACTTTGCTCCGTTCATCTTTCCCTCGATCCTGACTAGTCTCCAAGTCCCTGCCGCTGGAAAAACATCCATACAGCATGATGCTGCCACCACCATGCTTCACTGTCGGGATGGTGCCAGGTTTCCTCCTGTCATGTGCCTTTTACTGAGCAATGTCTTCCATCTGGCCACTCTACCATAAAGGCCTGATTGGTGGACTGTTGCAGCGATGGTTGTCCTTCTGGAAGTTTCTTTCATCTCCACAGAGGAACTCTGGAGCTCTGTCGGTGACCATCGAGTTCTTGGTCACCTCCCTGACCAAGGCCCTTCTTCCCCGATTACTCAGTTTGGCCGGGGGACCGTCTCTAGGAAGAGTCTTGGTGGTTCCAAACTTGGAGGCCATTGTGTTCTTGGGGACCTTCAATGCCGCAGAATGTTTTTTGGTACCCTTCCCCAGATCTGTGCCTCGACACAATCATGTCTCGGAGCTCTGTGGCCAATTCCTTTGACCTCATGGCTTGGTTTTTGCTCTGACATGCACTGTCAACTGTGGGACCTTTATATAGACAGGCTTGTGCCTTTCCAAATCGTGTCCAATTAATTGAATTATACCCCAGGTGAACTCTAATCAAGTTGTAGAAACATCTCAAGGATGATCAATGGAAACCAGATGCACCTGAGCTCAATTCCGAGTCACATAGCAAAGGGTCTGACTACTCATTTGTATTTTTTTCTTTGTGCTAGTTAGAGGATTGTGTAGAGCTTTTATTGCTTGATAGTTTATCAATTTGAACTGTTTGTTTTGTATAGGCAGTAGTGGATTGCAGGTTAGCTGGTAGAGCTGCGAGTCTTAACTCTAGCTTGGCTAGTGAGATTCACATACTGTGGAGAGGAAGAGAGTAGGGAGGGATCCTCGGAGGATACACTCAAATGGAAGGAGAGCGATAAGAGGGCCAAAAATACTTGAGGGATATACAAACAATACGAGGGAGAGAGGCGGGGGGGTGGGTTCTCATTATATCCTCTCTGCTTTATGCTAAGCCCTCCCTCTGTGCTGTCATTAAATATTAGAATGAGTGAGTAAGGCTAAACGCTAGCATAGAGTGGGGGGGGGGCATGCAACAGTAGCTCCTCACAGTATATCACAGCTAGCCAGCCCCTCCTGTCCTCCCCCTGTTCCTCAACATTGATATCAACAACTGCACTAGGGCCATGTTGTTTTTGCAGTATTCCTGGTGCATGGAGTAGACAGCTGATACTATAGAAGGCAGAGTGCCGACAGGAGTGTGTAACCATATCCTACACACCATGCCTTGTGCTCAACGAACCATGGGGAGCGTGGTCACTGTGGTAACCTAGAAACCTGACAAGCTTCAGGCGTGCGTGTATGTTTCTGTGAGGACAATACCTTGGAAGCAGTAAATATCTAGATTCGCTGAATGACTTTACTCTTTTTATTTCCAACCCCTATGGGGCTGGCAGTGAGCCGCATGAACGAAAAAGGCACCCACAACTCTATACTGTATCACAAGCTCAGTGTAAAAGTTGCCTTTAGCCACAGATCTACACAATGATATCACATTACCTTGCCTCTACAGACTCATTTTCTACAACCTAGGAAAAGCCACAGGGGGTGTCTGAGCTCACTGGAGCTTTGTAGTAATGAGATTGCTTTTCATTTTGCCGGCACTACCGTCTAAGCAAAGTGTCGGATGTTATAGTCTGTGCTGTGAATACAGAGAGTAGAAAGAGTGGAAATTAGGTGAGGGAAGGAAGCAAAGATCAAATGGCCACCCATCACCCATCCTGCAGTCATAGGGGGAGAAGGGGTGGACAAGGGGAGGCAAGTGAGGACAAAATCCCTAAAGTGACCACCCCAGTCTTCCCAATGATGGTGTTCTTGCTCCAAGGTCAGTTTTGGATTTCCCCCCTAATGCTAAAAGCTAGGATTTGAAGATCGATCCATGGTGATAGATCTGATCCTAGATCTGTGGTTAGGGACAACTTGATCCTTCTCCTCAGAGGAAGATGTGTTATAAAGGAGGCCATCTGTCGTGGGGTTTAAAGGATTATGGGTAAATGAGTGTAGGAGGTAGAGGTTGCCTCTTACCACTGGTCCAGGGTAAGGTATTATTTAATCAGCCTAATGGTTTAGGTTAGGTTGGGGTGTTAAATAACCTGATCTTAGATCAGTGGCTAATAGCAACGTCCATTCTGCGTTTCCTGTGTCTTCGTGGGTGGGGCCTAACCCTGTCCATACCGCTGGTAAACAGCTACTGCCTGTCGCTACGGATACCGATGTCTTTCTGTGGATACCGTGCGTGTGTGTGTGTGCTGTCAGATGGTAGAGTGAGGATGTTATGATGGCCACCAGGCCTGTGGAGGGGTCTGCATGTGTGTTTACGTTGTATTTAATTTGTAGTTATTTGGAATACATAGGCGTGTAAGAGTGGTCACATGGTATTGTGTGTCTGTCTTTAGGAGGGTGACTGCCACAAGGGCCAGGGGCTAAGGGGCAGGCAGGATGATTGGCTGGATGGGATCTCTGATCAACAAACACTGGCACGACCGAGATCGAGACAAAGAACACTACTACAAACAGGACCACATTCCCTTCGGAATCGCACAAAGGGTATGGTTTCATTCAGGGACACAGGGTTGGTTCTCAGGTTTTGTGAAGACTGAAGGTAAATTCTGATACACACATACTATGGGAGGGTAGATGGAGGCCCAGAGTATGGTCCAGTTCATTTGGTGCATCTCCGTAGTCTGACCTGAAGACACATGACTGGTGACAGCAACTCCGTGGATTAGGCATTTTCTTTTCGCTGTCCAGTTTCATCACATCAGTCAACATGAAGGAAATAACATGAGGAAAGGAAAGGAAGACCCATTAGACTTGAGATCCATCCATGGGCTCTGGATTCCAGATAGACCCTGTTTGGACCAAGGACAGAACTTAGTATAGTCCTGTGGCTATTTTAACACTTTTTAAAAGAACTCTGAGGGCCTTTTGTACGGTAAACCTCTGTTCTGGATATTCTGCTGTGGTAAACAGTACATTGATGAACACACACACTTGCTGAAAAATGTGTGTACAATAGAACACAAGGAACGGTGTGTACAGTACTTTGGGGAACTTCCCGCTGTGCGAGATTAGACTAGCCAATACAGCGGTCCTGGACTGGACCCGCTGACCCACCACCTCTCCGACAGAACAGTCAACTCTGGGTTATGGTCAATACAACCACACACACACGCGCACACACACGGGCTCAACCAGACTGACCACATGATCCATGACAATGACTCTTCAGTGGTCACAGATTCACCCAATCATGGGACCAAACACATGCAGGTGTGAGTTTGACGTTTCTGCAAGGTTCTTTGTGCAGGCATTGCTATATTTGCACACTGGGTGCATTCACATGTATTGTATCCCCCTCTAATGTGTAGCTTGAATGGAGTTGAATAGTGTCGAGTAATGCATTGATGTGGCTTGTGTGTGTGTGGTGGGAGTGTTACGTATACTGTAGTTGAATAGTGTTTTATTACTGTGTTTGTGTGGTGGTGTAGTACAACAAGGAGTATAAGAGACAGTTTAGTATTGGGTAACGTGTTTAACTGCTCAGTGTAGGCTATTCTGGGTGTGGGGTAATGTAGCTCCTGTCTTGAGTCTCACTCTTTCGCTGATTTGCTTTAAGGTCGGACCAGTCTGTGTGGGGCTGTGAGCTGTAAACTGGTCATCACTGTCGGTATAATCTTATTGGTCAGTATTGACCAGGTTGAGGTCAGTCCTGTATAATCTGATTGGATTGAACCTCGTGCCCCAGCTCAGACCAGGGATCAGGACAAGGGAGAGTCTGGAAGGCAGTGGGTTGGCGGAATAGGAAGATGTTCTGGTCCATTTGGGACTGGGGTGGTGATGGAGCCACCAGAATGGCCTGACAAAGGTTAAATAAAAATAAAGACAGGCATTTCGTTAAGGCCAATGTCCCGATGTCATTGCCACATGCAGTACATACTTGAATGTGCTACCTAACCTCCAACTGTCCAGTGCCCAGTTTCTCGATATCGATGGAACTTAGGTTTACGAGTGTTTAAAAAAAAAAAGAAAAAAAAAATTAAGATTCATCTTTCCTACAACTGCCGAAGATGTAACACCACACAGAGAGAACGGTCGCTAATTGCGTCGTTGGAACGGTCGCTAACTACTCGCGCACGTCTGCATGGCCAGGCGCTAAAATAGAAATTAGTTCTATTTGTGACCCTCAATGCGCTGGAAGTCCGGCCTCTCCCATCTCCTCATTGGTTTTTAGGAGCATATAAACGCGTGGGTGATTGAAAGATTAACTGAGGTCCGCACTCCTGTCAGTTGTAGTAACGCACTGTAAAGTTGGTTGCCAACTGTCATGTGAAGTAAAAAGAAGTCTGAAGGAAGGAGGAGAGATGATGAGAAATGAATTCTGTTTCCCTTTTTATCTGTGGATTAATTGTCGGAGTAGTGGACCTTGTGCATTTCAGGTAAAATAACAACCCAATGTTTATATCCCAGGACAAATTAGTTAGCAACAGTAAGCTAGCTAGCTAAATTGACATAGATGTTTAATGCTTCTTGACCTGTCCCCAAATGTATATTATTGGTTCAGAGTTTGTTTTGATATTTCAACTTGCGTGACCGGATCGCTTCTGATGTGGGTGAACAAAATCAACGTGTGTTCAATGGCACATGCGGATGCACGCTCGGTTCCGGTTTTGTCAGCATGTTAGCTGTTCTACAAGTGGCCTGATTCAGGCAGGCGTTAGATTACGAGCGGCCTGAAGTGCAACGTTAATAATGATGGTTTTGGGAAGGTTCTAACTATGAACTTAGCCAACCAGGGCCCAGTTTCCCAAAAGCGTCTTAAGGCTAAATTTCGTTACAACCTTCAAAGGAGAATCGTTAAATCTCCGAGCTATTTCCCAAAACCATTGTTTTTAAAGTTGATTTACCGACTAAAGCTAAGTGCGTTGTTGGATGCATTTTAGCCCTTCTGTGTCACTTTGGGATGCTGGCCCATGTGACGCCAATGCTTCCCACAGTTGTGTCAAGTTGGCTGGATGTCCTTTGGGTGGTGGATCATTCTTGATACACACCAGAAACTGTTGAGCGTGAAATACCTAGCAGCGTTAGCAGTTCTTGACACACTCAAACCGGTGTGCCTTGCACCTACTACCATACCCCATTTAAATCCATCTACAACTTGCCCGTTTACCCTCTGTATGGCACACATACATAATCCATGTCAAAATTCTTCTTTAACCCGTATCCTCCCTTTCATCTACACTGATTTTGAAGTGGATTTAACAAGTGGCATAAGGAATCATAGCTTTCACCTCGATTCACCTGGTCAGTCGATGTCATTGAAGGAGCACACCTGCTCCTAATGCTTTGTACACTCAGTGTATTTCATGATATGTAACGTGTGCTCAATGATGTGCAAAATCTGAGATTTGGTGCATTAGGCTAGAATAAATCCCCTCAGTATTTGCAGCCAAATACAATGCCTTCAGAAAGTATTCATACCTCTTGACCTATTCCGCATTTTGTGTTCTCACCCGTCATCCACACACAGTACCCCATAATGACAAAATGAAAATGTGTTTTTAGACATTTTTGCTGATTTATTGAAAATTAAATGCAAAAACCTAATTTACATACAGTACCAGTCAAAAGTTTGGACACCTACTCATTCAAGGGTTTTTCTTTATTTTTACTGTTTTCTACATTGTAGAATAATAGTGAAGACATTAAAAGTATGAAATAACACATGGAATCATGTAGTAACCAAAAAAGTGTAAAACAAATCAAAATATATTTTAGATTCTTGAAAGTAGCCTTCCATTGCCTTTGACAGCTTTGCACACTCTTGGCATTCTCTCAACCAGCTTCATGAGGTATTCAACTGGAATGCATTTCAATTAACAGGTGTGCCTTGTTAAAAGTTAATTTGTGGAATTTCTTTCCTTCATAATGAGTTTGAGCCAATCTGTTGTGGTCATCCCTACTGCCTCTGATCTGGTGGACTCACTAAACACAAAAGCTTTGTTTGTAAATTATGTTTGAGTGTTGTGTGTCCCTTGGTTTAGTGTCCTTTAGTTTATTAATTCGACCATTTAAAAAAAACAAGCACACACAACTTAAAAGCCATACATGCACATGAATAAAATCATCGAGCCACTGTCCCTGGCTATCCGTAAATAAATACAAATATAAAAAAAATTGGTGCGGTCTGGTTTGCTTAATATAAGGAGTTTGAAATGACTCATACTTTTGATACTTAAGTGTATTTAAAACTGAATACTTTTACTCAAGTTAGTATTTTACTGGGTGACTTTTACTTTTTTAGTAGTCATTTTCTACTAAGGGATCTTTACTTTTACTCAAGTATGACAATGTGGGTACTTTTTCCACCTCTGAATGTTGTTGACCCATCTCCAGTTTTCTCCTATCACAGCCATTAAACGCTGTAACGGTTGTAAAGTCACCATTGGCCTCATGGTGAAATCCCTGAGTGGTTTCCTTCCTCTCCGGCAACAGAATTGGGAAGGACGCCTGTATTTTTGTAGTGACTGGGTGAATTGATACACCATCGAAAGTGTAATTAATAACTTTACCATGCTCAAAGAGAGATTCAATGAGTGTGGCTACATGCACACAATAATTTGATTATTGTGAATAGTCAGATTTATATAATAGTTAGATTAAAACGTTTACATGGTTTCCAAGAAGAACGATTTCCCTAATAATCCTTTTTACACATTGTATGTGTGGGGTACAGAGATTAGGTAGTTATTAAAAATGATTGTACACACTAAAAATCCTAAAAACATTATTCCCATTAGACATTATGAGGTATTGTGTCTAGGCCAGTGTCAAAACAATCTCAATTTAATCGATTTCCACAAAATGTGGAAAAAGTCCAGGGGTGTGAATACTTTCTGAAGGGCACTGTAGGTGATCATATCTCTCTAGGAGCTGATCTGTTGTCAGTATTGTGGAATAATTCCCAATGTTAAGGTAACATTGGAATGGAGAAAGCTCATCCGAGAACAGTGCTGCATTTTTAGTATCGACACACTTTGAAAGTTCTCCCTACTTGGGAAATGCATAGGAGTTATTTGGCCATTATAGGAACGATGCATCGTTATAACACTCGTAAGCTTAAGTTCCGTCGCTATCGGGAAACCGGGCCCAGATCAGTGTCCGTGTATCCAGTGTGGCTGTATTAAACAGGGAACTGGTTACCACTAGGAACCAAGCTGAACCTATCGGAAGCAAACCGAATGAAAACAGGGCGGGAACCTACCTGATATTGGCCAATAGTTGCAAAACGTTTTCCGTTTGGAGTAAATGTTGTCCAAAAAATGAATACAACCCAGTATCGGCTGTGAATGTGACGGTCAGTCATGCAGGAATGTTGTCCATCTCTTTCTAATTTCTCCTGTGTTTCATCATGAACTCCTCTCCTATCGCTCTCATACTGTGCTGTCAGTCTTTTTCTCTCTTTCAGTGACATTTCTCTCTTTCAGTTACTTTCAATGAGCTTTATTGGCATGACAAGTCGTTACCTTATATTGCCAAAGCAAGAACCTTTTTAAAGCAATAATAGCAATGAAATTTGAACACAGGGAATGTTAACCGCAAGCAATAGCTCATGTCTTTTCTCTCTCTCTGTGTATATAATATGATGTAGCTCAGTTGATAGAGCATGGCTCTTGCAACTCCAGGGGTTGTGGGTTCGATTCCCACGGTGGCTCAGTATGTAAGTCGCTCTGTATAAGAGTGTCTGCTAAATTACAAAAAAATGTAAATGTACAGTATGTCTTTCTCTCTTTGTTTCTCTCTATCTTGCTATCTCTCTGTTTCTCTAGCCGGTCCAGAGACCCAGTGCTTTGCTCAGCCCTGTGGTCATGTTCGGAACAAGAAAGACCTGGGACCTTGGCCACGCCCCCTGTCTGCAGGAGCTCTGGAAGAAAGACATCTCATTGGATGGTGAGTGGATTCTGTAGGCCCACCCCATTGGGAAGCAAGGGAGTCCCTCTGTGACAGGGGTGGGACTAAACCATTGTGACCACATTTTTGGGATGTCAGGGAGGGTGGGAGGGGAGCGTGGGAGGGAATGGGAGAGGTGTGTGCTGCCTGTCTGACAGGACTCTTACTAAGAGTAGAGGAGTGTGACACATTCCCATGAGCTGTGCCTCTCAGTGACACTGGGAGAGACGGGAGATACTGGAAAAGAGGAGAGGAAGAGAAGGCATTCCTATATCTGACTGGAGAGGGGAAAGGAAAAGTGTATGCCAGCTGTCTGAGAAAGCGGCGAGGAGTGAGTGTGTGCCAGGCTTCTCTCTTTCTCTACCTCTCTCAGCTGAAAGAGTGCGTCTCTATCGGGTACAGAGCTTAAAGCTGATCCCCCCCCCCCACCCCAGCCACAGTCCAGGGGCCAGGAGTGCAAACACTGGACCTATTGTGTG
Source organism: Oncorhynchus mykiss (assembly GCF_013265735.2). NCBI lineage: Eukaryota > Metazoa > Chordata > Actinopteri > Salmoniformes > Salmonidae > Oncorhynchus > Oncorhynchus mykiss. The sequence goes on from NC_048590.1 coordinate 15,774,826, forward strand.
TGTGTGTACGGTGTGTGTGTGTGTGTGTCCATCTGTCTGTGGGTGTGCACTTCTCTGTGCCAGTGCTCTTGCAGGACTGCTCAAGGTGACGACAGAGCAGCACAACTGTGATTTGTGCTTAGTGCTGAAAAGAGAGGTGAGGTGACTGTCTGAGAAAGAAAGGGACAGTGTGTAATGCTATTTGAGAGCGGAAGGTAGAGGAGGAGAGGATGGTTGTGTTTACGCGTCAGTCGTATAGTACTTCACAGTTTGTCTCCTAATGGTGTGCGAGTTTGTGTGTATGTATTGTACGTTTGTCTGTGCGTGTGTGACTCCGCTGTGTGGGACTTCATCTGCCGGGTCATCAGTTACCGAAGGCTTGCTGTTTGTTTTTTTTGTGTTCTCCCAGCGTTACAGAGCTGCGAGTCGACCCGTGTGTCTCTGTATTAAGCTGATTTGCGCAGTGTGTACACATACAGTCTGTACACATAATGTATTTGTAGACTGTGTGGGGGATACTTTAAGCACTACTTCCCTGAATAAGTGTGTTTGTCTTGGTGCGTGTTTTCCTTAGTCTGTGATCCATTGTATGCATAAGGTTCAGTTAAATTGCTATTACGCGTGTATTAGAAAATACATGTTTGTTTGAGCATGTGTGTTAATACAGGTTAATATTGTAGGGTTGATTGTGTAGAATGGACCTAGTGCAGTAGCACAGTGCACTGATTGTCCTCAGGTTGATAAGACCCTGGGTCCCCAAACAAATACACGAAGACACGCGCACACACACAGGTGAACAGGCCTGTATGGAGTTGTATATATCACCTACTTAGGCCTGGGTTATCACACTGCTTATCTAGCTGTGCTCGTTTCTATGGTACTGTCTGTGCAAACCTTGGAAGGTTGGGGAGTGAAAATAGGGGAGAGAGGTGTGTGTGTGTGTGTGTGTGTAACTGTGAGTGTATGTTTGTGTTTCCCTAACTTTGTTTGTCCCTCCCGTGTGTCCGTAGCAAGCTCAGTGGACTTCTTGATGAGTGATGGTGAGGAGGACTGCTCCTTCCTGTCTCTACCCACAGCCGCTTTCCCACAACGTACCGCTCTGACCACTACTGACCAATTAGAAACCAGCCAGCACAATCACAACCAACAGCTACTCATACAGGTGAGATGACCGTGCATACACACACACACACACAACTAATACTCAACTAACTAGGTCAATGTGGCTAGCGTATCATTCATATTGGTGGGTGTTTTCCCAACATGGCACTTGTTTGTCCTGGTTTCACTGGCTAAACTGGTGGGGGGTTTCAGGTCAGTAAGAGCCTTGGGGAGTGGGACACAGTGGATTTATCGATCCGGTTTTAATGAGCTTCTAACACACACACACACCAATACATCTCTTAGGTTGGAGTCATTAAAACTCGTTTTTCAACCACTCCACAAATTGATTGTTAACAAACTATAGTTTTGACAAATCGGTTAGGACATCTACGTTGTGCATGACAATTGTTTACAGACAGATTATTTCACTTATAATTCACTTTATCACAATTCCAGTGGGTCAGAAGTTTACATACACTAAGTTGACTGTGCCTTTAAACAGCTTGGAAAATTCCCGAAAATTATATCATGGCTTTAGAAGCTTCTGATAGGCTAATTGACATAATTTGAGTCAATTGGAGGTGCACCAGTCCCTCCTGCAACAAAGCACCCCCACAACATGATGCTGCCACCCCGTGCTTCACGGTGGGGATGGTGTTCTTCGGCTTGCAAGCCTCCCCCTTTTTCCTCCAAACATAACGATGGTCCTTATGGCCAAACAGTTATATTTTTGTTTCATCAGACCAGAGGACATATCTCCAAAACTACGATTTTTGTCCCCATGTGCAGTTGAAAACTGTAGTCTTGACTTTTTTTATGGCGGTTTTGGAGCAGTGGCTTCTTCCTTGCTGAGATGCCTTTCAGGTTATGTCGATATAGGACTCGTTTTACTGTGGATATAGATACTTTTGTACCTGTTTCCTCCAGCATCTTCACAAGGGCCTTTGCTGTTGGTCTAGGATTGATTTGCACTTTTTGCACCAAAGTGCGTTCATCTCTAGGAGACAGAACACATCTCCTTCCTGAGCGGTATGACGGCTCCGTGGTCCCATGGTGTTTATACTAGCGTACTATTGTTTGTACAGATGAACATGGTACCTTCAGCCATTTGGAAATTGCACCCAAGGATGAACCAGACGTGTGGAGGTCTACAATTTTGTGGAGGTCTTGGCTGATTTCTTTTGATTTTCCCATGATGTAAAGCAAAGAGGCACTGAGTTTGAAGGTAGGCATTGAAATGCATCCAAGGGTACACCTCCAATTGATTCAAATGATGTCAATTAGCCTCAAAGGATGTCAATTAGCCTATCAGAATCTTCTAAAGCCATGACGTAATTTTCTGGAATTTTCCAAGCTGTTTAAAAGGCACAGTCAACTCAGTGTATGTAAACTTCTGACCCAAAGGAATTGTCATATTATAAGTTAAATAATCTGTCTGTAAACAATTGCTGGAAAATGTACTTGTCATGGACAAAGCAGATGTGCTTAACCGACTTGACAAAACTAGTTGGTTAAGGAGACATTTGTGGAGTGGTTGAAAAACGTGTTTTAACAACTCCAACCTAAGTGTATGTAAACTTCCGACTTCAACTGTGCATATATACATACATACATACATACATACATACATACAGCATAGCTGTCATTATCCTGTACACTCTGTGTACTCTGCAGAACAGAAAATCCTGTGTGTCTGCGTAGTATCCCTCCTGTGGTTTTATTTCATGTGTTCAGGATTGTGTTGCTCTGTCAGCATTTGGAATAACACAGGGTAGAGCACACACTGTTACAACAACACAGATCTTCGCTCAGGAGGGTGTAACGGACTCAACGTTGTATGTAGAAATGTCACAAATATAGCAGACCTAATTTTATCACATGACTAAGAGGCATGTCGTTCGTACATTTCCATCGGAACGTTCCACATTGTTGTGCCCCACTGAGCACAGCACAGAGGGTTATACTACAAAAGCAGGATCAATGAGTTAGCCAGCTATCTTGGATAAACATAAATAAGTACTGATTTTCTGGTTCATTAGGAAAGATAATTGGTTGTTAGGCATGTCTGATTGACCCATCTTTCTACAAAAGAAAAAGTTATTTCAGAATGTTTAGGCAAGTTAGCTGGCTAAGTCATTGATCTGCGTTGTAGTATACCCCTAAGGTGTGGGTATTCTACACTGTTCTGTCCAGTGCCTCGTGACAAGCATCCTAATCTGCCCCTGTGACTTGGATTTAGACTTGCGTTGACAGCACCCAGTGCTTTCATAAAGCTCACAATCAGCACTTCATAAGATGACATTGGCGCCTCATAGCGACAGGTCTAATAGATTAAAGATGACATTGGCGCCTCATAGCGACAGGTCTGAATAGATTAAAGATGACAGTGCGGTCCGTGCCTTTTTGACGCGTGGCATTTAGGGAGACACGTGCGAACTTACACGCGTACACAAAAAGCAGTCTCTCTCTTCAACAAATCGTTGCATTTCCTCCATATTCCTCTTTCATTCATTGTTGTGCTGTTTCTCCTTTATCTCAACCGGCCATTTCTCTTTTGTCTTCCTCCAGCCCACTACACCTTTCATTGCTGTACATTCTCTCATTCCTCTCTCCTCCCCACATCCCGCTTTCCTTCACAGAAGGTGACCTGGTCCTGTTCCTGGACATCTGCCTATGTAATGTCCTCATTCGGTCTCTCTGCAGTCTCCAGCTGTGTCTCTCTCTCTGTCTCTCTCTCTGTCTCTCTCTCTCTCTGTCTCTCTCTCTGTCTCTCTCTCTCTGTCTCTCTCTCTGTCTCTCTCTCTGTCTCTCTCTCTGTCTCTCTCTCTCTCTCTGTCTCTCTCTCTGTCTCTCTCTCTGTCTCTCTCTCTGTCTCTCTCTCTGTCTCTCTCTCTGTCTCTCTCTCTGTCTCTCTCTCTGTCTCTCTCTCTGTTCTCTCTCTGTTCTCTCGCTGTCTCTCGCTGTCTCTCGCTGTCTGTCTCTCTGTAATTAGTATTTTAGTTTCTTTAGTCTGATTTGTATGGCTGTAGGTGGTTTCAGTTGGTAGAGTAAGCAGTTTCATCTCTGCATCTGAGTCTAGTTATGAAGACCAGTGGTTTTCAAACCTTTTCTCAGGGACCACATGCAGTTCAATGTATTTGATCCATTCCAACTAATCATCAAACCCTTATTTAGATGATTTTCACTCGCCGGCCAGGTTATTAGGTACACCCATCTCGTAAGGGGTCGGACCCAACTTTGCTTCCAGAACAGCCTGAATTCTTCAGGGCATTGATTCTACAAGGTGTCAGAAATGTTCTACAGGGATTGCGTCACACAGCTCCTGCAGATTGGACAGCGGTACAGCCCATTCCATCTCATCCCGAAGATGCTCTATTGGGTTTGGTCAGCAACAATGTTCAGATGTGCTGTGTGGTTCAATCGTTGCACAATTGGTATCAAGGCACCTAACGTGTGCCAGGAAAGCATTCCCCACACCAGTACACCACCGACACCAGGCAGGGTGGGGTCAATAGACTCATGCTGCTTACGCCAAATCCTGACTCTGCCATCAGCAGGACACAACAGGAACTGGGATCCTTGGACAAGGAGCTGTTTTTCCACTCCTCAATTGTCCAGTGTTGGTGATGGCGTGCCCACTGGAGCCATTTCTTGTTTTTAGCTGATAGTAGTGGAACCTGGTGTGGTCGTCTGCTGCAATAGCCCATCCGTGACAAGTTGTGTGTTTCCCGAGATGCCTGTTCTGCACACCACTGCTGTACTGCACAGTTATTTGTCTGTTTGAGGCCCGCCTGTTGGCTTGCCCGATTCTTGCCATTCTCCTCTGACCCCTAAAATCAACAAGCTGTTTTCACCCACAGAACTGCCGCTGAATGGATGTTTTTCGGCGGCCGTTTCTGAGATACTAGATCTGGCGCGCCTGGGACCGACGATCATACCACGCTCCAAGTCGCTTCTGTCACTCGTTTTGCCCATTCTAACGTTCAATCGAACAGTAACTGAATGCCTCGATGCCTGTCTTCCTGCTTTATATAGCAAGTCACATCCGCCTGACTCACTGTCTGTAGGAACGATCCGTTTTCGTAAACTGGGTGGTGTACTTAATAAACTGTCAGGTGAGTGCAGATGAGCTAGTTCGGGGCTATAACACAATTGTGAAATGTCTGGGAGGACATCTGGGATCTCCCAGAGAAGATGTTTGAAAACCACCATATAGGGAGGGGTATATCCATATGAATTCAATCGCTTTTTGACAGCACTCCTTTTGACTTGAACGAAACCTTCCACACACATTTGGCCGTTGTAGAAGTGCCCAAAGTGACTTTTTGGGCCTGAAGGCCAAAACATTCAAGAGATAAAGGGGTGCTCAAAGTTGACCCATTTTACATACCCCAGCATACCATGAGACATCCATGTCTTCATCACTGGAAAATATCATCGGTTGAGATTTATGTCATTTAAAATCTTGCAAACGAGGTTGTCAAACTTTCATCATTTCTGGAAGATAAATTTGTATTTAAAAAAAAACCGTTCATTTTATTTCCTTTCAAGTCAATTATCTAAAAATGTGTAAATCAAAGGGGATGCTGTCAAAAAGTGATTGCATTCAAATCGATTTACCTATGGACTGACTGGATAGGTCGGTTTTGATCAAACCTGTGAACATGGATGTTGTTATTAACTGACCAATCCACCTTTACGCCTCCTCGTTCCCTTGGAATTGTCCCGTTAACGACCTGTCTGGCTTCTAACCTGTGACCTTTTCCGCATGCGTGCGTGTGTCTAGACACTGCAGGAGAAAGTGTGCGAGTTCCAGGCGCGTCTGCGACGCCAGGAAGCTTCCCGGTGTCTGCAGCTGCAGAGTCAACAACAGAGTCTTCAGGAGAAGACGAGCCTCATACACACGCTACAGGAGGAGCTGCACACAGCACTGCCCAGCGGTGAGAGAGGAACGGGTAGCTGGTGGGGGGGGGGGCTGACTGATACATCAATAATTACTGTGAAATGAATGACCCCGAATGGTCTCTTCGTGGTGTATCTGTCAGGACGGTGTTCCCAGTACTGACACAAACCAGCCTGTCAGCAAGAAGAGGTCTGTGTGTCACGGCTGTGACCGACTGTCAACGCGCATTATCCACTGCTGTGGGGCTGGATGGCGTGTGTGTGTCTTGTTTTTAAATTCTGTGGCTGCGTGTATGTAATGTGTAATCACTGTGTGTGTGTGTCTGTTGCAGGTGTTCGGGCAGTGCAGAGGCTGGCTGAGCCACAGGAGCAGCAGCAGCACAGCAACTGTCTCATTCAGGAAGGAGAGCAGCTCATCGCAGCGCTGCGCACACAGGTGGGGGAGCTGGAGGAGAAGCTGCCAGACCAGACCCAGGAGGTGGAGAGACTGCGCTCGGGGGTGGTGAGTAGAAGAGAGAGAGGGGAATGGAGGAAACTCGGGAGGAGAGAGACTGGTGAGGGAGGAGGGATGGAAAAAGAGAATGAGGGCAGAGCCCAGCTGGCCTACATTCTTGGGAAAGCCTGGGAAAGACGAGCTCAAGATAATTGACATATATTTTTCTTCCCGGTGTAAGATTGCACCGTGACACACTTCTGCTTCACAGGCATTCTAAGGTGTTGCATGTGAGTGTGTGTGTGAGAGGGGGAGGTCAGGGAGAGGGGGCAGGTACAATGGTATGTAGATGTGTATGTGTTCTTTTGTTTCACTGTCTCCTGTTGTTTGTCCGGGGGGCAGATATTGAACAATAGTCAGAGAAAAAGTGCTTGTGCATTGCCCTGTGTGTGTGAATGAGTGTTAATTCCTTCCTGTGTATATTGATATCCCTCCGTGTGGTGCCTTTGTGAGTGTGATACTGACATATGGGGCGGCAGGGTAGCCTAATTGTTAGAGCGGTGGACTTGTAACCCGAAAGGTTGCAAGTTCAAATCCCTGAGCTACAAATCTGTCGTTCTGCCCTTGAACAGGCAGTTAACCCACTGTTCCTAGGCAGTCATTGAAAATAAGAAATTGTTCATAACTGACTTGACTAGTTAAATAAAAAAATGTGCTTGTTCCTCCTGTCCTGTAGGGGGCGACCGACCTGGAGAAGCACCTGGAGCTGCTGGTGGTCGAGAACGAGCGGCTGAAGCAGGAGCTGAAGGCATGCAAGACCTCACTGCTCCAGGAGGCTCCTCCACCGGCCTGCACAGCCACTGACTGCCCCCACAGCCAGGTACGGATGGGCAAAATCAAGTGAGGGCAGAGGTTGTGAAAACCCATTATAGCTCTGTCTATATCACTGTTTGTGTGTAGGGTACTGACGCCCTGTGTGGCAAGGTATCTCGTTGGCAGTACCAGGCCAGAGAGCGAGTAGAAGCAGTGTTATAAGTGTGTGTGGTGTATTATAACTGTATGTTATATAGGATGTGGAGGCCCTGCGTGAGGAGGTGTCTCTCTGGGAGAGCCAGACCAGACTGAGGCAGAGGAGGCTGGCTGAGTTGGAGCAGCAGGTCCTGGAGAAGGCCAGCCGGGTGGAGACGCTCAGCCAACAGCTGGAGGAGTCCAAGCTCCACGTGGGGGAGATGCAGAGGCAACTGGAGGAGTCCAAGTGTCAGCAGGGGGAGGTGGAGCAGCAGCTGAGCGTCCGGCTCAGAGACTGTGAGGAGGAGCTGGCCAGACAGGCTGCCCGGACCCATCAGGTCAAGGTGAGGAATCGCCAAAAACGGTCCCATTTCAAACACAACCCCTCGCTAGCTCCTATGTTACTTAATGGTCCCTCACAGATCTGAAATGATAGGATGGGTAAGCTATATGTTGGTAGCTTACCACCTATCCAATGTTTTTGAGTTATATGAGAGCATTTGCTGCTGAATTGTGTTCCCTGGTGATCTTACGATATCGATCTCTCTCTTCTGCTCCCCACCTTTCTTTCTCTCTCCTCCTACCTCATCTATCTCGCTCTCTCTATTCTCTCTCCGTCCAGTATGTGACTGAGATAGTGGAGGTGGAGTCGTCAGGGTCTCAGCAGGCGGTAACCGAGGCCCAGGCCAAGAGCGCCGCCCTGCAGGAGCAGCTATCACTGCAGAGACAGCTGCTCCGAGAGCTGGAGACACAGCTGCATGAGTCCCAGAGGACCAGCACCCAGCTCCGAGCTCAGGTACACACATAAGGAGATGCACATGTACACAGACGCACACACACAACCATCTAACAACACGCACATACTACTCTCACACACGCATAACCCTCTGTGCCCCTTCCTAATCCCATTAGCTCCTTCACCAGTTGGTCTTTGATATTTCTCAAGTTCTCCTCGTTCCTCCCCCTGGTACAACCATTGATACAATCCAACTCACCCCCTTGTAGTAGATTGTGACGGTACGGTCCTTCATAAAAACGCCCCTCCCTCCCAGTAGAGGTGACTGGTTCGACCCTTGTCCCATCCCCTCCTCTGTAGTGGCATGGGCCGTGTTAACCCCTCTCTCTTCGCTTACGTTTGGTTTCAGCTGCGTGCGGACCGCAGCCGTATCTGCGGCCTGCTCTCCAAGGCCGTCGGAAGGGGCAATGGCGAGATCATTTGCAGGTTGTCTAAGGTTGGCCCCCCTTGATAGGCCCCTCATAGTGCTTCCTGTTTTGTCACTACATCACTTCCTGTGTCTCAGGCACCCTGCTCCCCAAACTCTGCCCATCTGTGTGGTTTCAACCCCCACCAAAAACCTGTGCTGGAGTGACACACACAAACTTTACCCTAAATCTTTTCAAGGGTCCTCCACTCCTGTATTGGGGTGCAGTGTATGGTTGTTTTGGATTAGCTTTTAGCTGTAATGATAGTTGCATCACTGCCTGGTACGGCAACTGCTCGGCCTCCGACCGCAAGGCACTGCAGAGGGTAGTGCGTCCGGCCCAGTACATCACTGGGGCCAAGCTTCCCGCCATCCAGGACCTCTATACCAGGCGGTGTCAGAGGAAGGCCCTAAAAATTGTCAGACTGTTCCCTCTGTTACTGCACATCAAGCGGTACCAGAGATCCAAGTCTAGTTCCAAAAGGCTTCTTAACAGCTTCTACCCCAAAGCCATAAGACTCCTGAACAGCTGGTCAAAGGGCTATCCAGACCCCTCTTTTAAGCTGCTGCTACTCTGTTTATTATCTATGCATAGCCACTTTAACTCTACCTACATGTACATATTACCTCGACTAACCGATGCCTCCGCACATTGACTCTGTACCGGTACCCCTTGTATATAGCCTCGCTATTGTTATTTTGCTGCTGCTATTTAATTATTTGTTACTATTATTTTCAATTTTTTACTTAACACTTCTTTTTTCTTAACTTCTTAAAGCATTGTTGGTAAAGGGCTTGTAAGCATTTCCCTGAAATACCTGTTGTATTTGGCGCATGTGACAAATTTGATTTGATTAATGTGTCCTGTAGCTGAGAAGAAGCAAACCCATGGTTTTGCTGGGAGCTAACTTTTAATTAGTTATTAGTTATAGGCTTCAGATTTTAGCAAAGATGTTAAGGGGCATTTGAAGCCCTTAGTTCAAATGCCCTGGTAGCCATTAGATCTGAGTTCCCGTGCTGTTAGCTTTTATACTAGCTTTTAGCTACAGGTAGACCACCAAACACGCTCCAGTCCCCACCCAGACCAGTGTGGTGTGTTGGTACTGTCCCAAGATCTACTCTAACCTCTCTCTGTCACCTGTAGATCCTGGTGTACGAGGGGGAGATGGAGCGGGCCCAGGGCCAGTTGGAGGCTGAAATGCAGAACCTGGAGGAAGAGAAGAACAGGGTGATCGAAGAGGCCTTCATCAGGGCTGAAAGTGAGATGAAGGCCGTGCATGAGAACCTGGCAGGTGAGCCGTACGTTTAGGACTATGCATTTTTTTTTGTATTTGTGAGTATGCACATAGCAGTTCCGGACGGTATTCATTAGGGCACACCGTAGCGAAACATTCTCCATCAAAAAAAGTACACGTGTTCCTTACTGGACAACTTCAGGTTTTATTCGATTTTGTTGTCCTTCCTAATGAATATGACCCAGGAATGTGTGTGTGCTCTGTTTTATTCACTGTTGTAACAAAATGTGTGTCCCTCCCTGTCCCCAGGTGTGCGTATGAACCTTTTGACGCTTCAGCCAGCCCTGCGTACTCTCACCTGTGACTACAACTGTCTGAAGAGGCAGGTTCAGGACTTCCCCTTCATGCTGGAGAAGGCCATGACCGAGGCCAAGCAGGAGATCTGCCAGGTGATAGGCGAGGTGAGCAGTGCCAACCAAGAGCTGCTGAGGAAGTACAAGAGAGAGATGAACCTGAGGAAGAAATGCCACAACGAGCTGGTGCGCCTCAAAGGTACGACCCCTTGACCGTGCATTCTGAGAGGTGTGTGTGTGTGTGTGTGTGTGTGTGTGTGTGTGTGTGTGTGTGTGTGTGTGTGAGTGATATCAGTCGTTCGTACTAGCTAGTGTATATAGTTTGTACATACCAGATCCAATTCTGTTCAAAAGCAGTGGATCTTTGCATTTGTTGTCCCAAAACAACAGTATTGTAATTTGTCTCCTCTTGCCTTCACTTCCCAGGTAACATCAGGGTGTTCTGTCGGGTGCGGCCGGTGTGCCGGGGGGAGCATGATTCTGCCGAAAACATGGTCAGCTTTGACCCAGATGACGATGCCCTTCTCTACCTCTCCAACAAGGGCAAACTGATGACCTTTGAACTGGACAAGGTGTTCCATCCTCAGGCCACGCAGGAAGGGGTCAGTAGAACGTCATGACTTGGAGTACATCTCAATAGTCTCAAAGTGTCTTCCTTGCCTTCATCTTTGCCGATCAGAAAATGCACAACAGGTAAAGGCAACATATGATGTTTCAACTCAAACTATAACCGTCACATACGCCGAATACAAGTGTAGACCTTACCGTGAAGAAGCGTAAGAAAATATTGACCAAATAAACTGAAGTAAAAAATAATAAAAAGTAACACAATAAAATAACAATAACGAGGCTATATACAGGGGGTACCGGTACCGAGTCAATCTGCGGAGGTACAGGTTAGTTGGTACGGCAAGTAGAGGCAGTGTACAAAACAAATGGGGGGGGGCTCAATGTAAATAGTCCGGTGTCCATTTGATTAATCGTTCAGCAGTCAACGGGCTTTGGGGTAGAAGCTGTTAACCTCTCTGGTACCAGTGGGACGTTAGCGTCCCACCTCGACAACAGCAAGTGAAATTGCAGGGCGCCAAATTCAAAACAGAAATCCCATAATTTCACCTGCCATATCAGTTCTGTTATACTCACAGACATTATTTTAACCTCTCTGATCTCCCCATCCCGGATCCGGGATCGTGAATACAGACTCAAGCTCATTACCATAACGCAACGTTAACTATTCATGAAAATCGCAAATGAAATTAAATAAATATGCCATCTCTCAAGCTTAGCCTTTTGTAAACAACACTGTCATCTCAGATTTTCAAAATATGCTTCTCAACCATAGGAAAACAATAATTTGTGTAAAAGTAGCTAGCTAGCGTAGCATTTAGCGTTCGCATTAGCGTTAGCATCCAGCACGCAACATTTCAACAAAAACATAAAAGCCTTCAAATAAAATAATTTACCTTTGAAGAACTTCGGATGTTTTCAATGAGGAGACTCTCAGTTAGATAGCAAATGCTCAGTTTTTCCAAAAAGATTCTTTGTGTATTAGAAATAGCTCCGTTTTGTACATCACATTTGGCTACCAAAAAAACCTGAAAATTCAGTCCTCAAAACGCGAACTTTTTTCCAAATTAACTCCATAATATCGACTGAAAACATGGCAAACGTTGTTTAGAATCAATCCTCAGGGTGTTTTTCACATATCTCTTCGATGATATATCGTTCGTGGAAGCATGGTTTCTCCTCTCAATCAAATGGAAAAATACTTGCACCTGGCTTTGCGCACCAATTTCGACGCAGGACACCAGGCGGACACTTGGAAAATGTAGTCTCTTATGGTCAATCTTCCAATGATATGCCTACAAATACGTCACAATGCTGCCGACATCTTGGGGAAATGGCAGAAGGTCTAAGCTTATTCCTGTTGCATTCACAGCCATATAAGGAGACATTAAAAAACAGAGCTTCAGAAATTCTGCTCATTTCCTGTTTGACGTTTCATCTTGGTTTCACCTGTAGAATGAGTTCTGGGGCACTTACAGACAATATCTTTGCAGATTGTTTTCTTTCCAAAACGGTCAATAATATGCATAGTCGAGCATCTTTTCGTGACAAAATATTGCGCTTAAAACGGGAACGTTTTTTATCCAAAAATGAAATAGCGCCCCTAGAGATCCAACCGGTTTTAACAGATTTAGAAACCTCAGTGTTTTCTATCCAAATCTACTAACTATATGCATATCCTAGCTTCTGGGCCTGAGTAACAGGCAGTTTAATTTGGGCATAGAAAACAGTCAATGACTGGAGTCTCTGACAATTTTTGGGGCTTTCCTCTGACACCGCCTATATATAGGTCCTGGATGGCAGGAAGCTTTGCTCCAGTGATGTACTGGGCCGTACGCGCTACCCTCTGTAGCATGTTACGGTCAGATGCCGAGCAATTGCCATACCAGGTGGCGATGCAACCGGTCAGGATGCTCTCAACGGTGCAGCTGTAGAACATTTTGAGGATCTGATGACCCATGCCAAATCTTTTCAGTCTCCTGAGGGGGAAAAGGTGTTGTCGTGCCCTCTTCACGACTGTCTTGGTGTGTTTGTACCATGATAGTTCGTTGGTGATGTGGACACCAAGGAGCTTAACTCTCAACATGCTCCCCTACATCCCCGTCGATATCAATGGGTCATTTTCCTGTAGTCCACAATCAGCTCATTTGTCTTGCTCAAATTGAGGGAGAGGTTGTTGTCCTGGCACCACACTGCTAGGTCTCTGATCTCCTCCCTATAGGCTGTCTCATCATTGTCAGTGATCAGGCCTACCACTGTTGCGTCGTCAGCAAACTTAATGATGGTTTTGGAGTTGTTTGGCCACGCAGTCATGGGTGAGCAGGTAGTACAGGAGGGGACTAAGTACACACCCCTGAGGGGCCCCAGTGTTGAGGATCAGCGTGGCTTATGTTGACTACAGGTCCAGTTGCAGAGGGAGGTGTTTAGCCCCAGGGTCCTTAGCTTAGTGATGCCCTTCGTGGGCACTATGGTGTTGAACGCTGAGCTGTAGTCAATGAACAGCGTTCTCACATAGGTTTTCCTTTTGTCCAGGTGGGAAAGGGCAGTGTGCAAATATGAAGGTAATAACATGAGAGGAAGCCCCTTTAGATTATCGAGATACACTGCAAGGATGTTGCGATCTCTCTATATTCTAATGGTTTACTGTCACCAATCACAGCAGCTGTCATCCTAACTGTCCCTCTCTGATTGGCTAACCAGGTGTTCCAGGAGGTCCAGTCCCTGGTGACATCCTGTATTGATGGCTTTAACGTATGCATCTTCGCCTACGGACAGACAGGCTCAGGAAAGACCTACACCATGGAGGTATTTGCTGCTAATACACACACACATACACATACACACACACACACACACACGTACTTTCGCTCTCACTCCGTCTCTCTCATGGCTACAGGAGATACATTAAGGATGAAAGATAAATGAAGAGATGTGTTGTAGTGGTTGTTAATAGCAAATGTTTTGTCTGTCCTTTTTTTTTTTTAGGGTGTGGCCAAGGACCCGGGCATTAACCAGAGGGCTCTCAGACTGCTGTTCTCTGAGGTGACTGAGAAAGCGCCCGACTGGGACTTCAAGATCACTGTTAGCATGGTGGAGATCTACAACGAAACCCTACGGTGAGAGGACACACACACACAAATCGGTATAAGGTCAGACAGGGTGAGTGGGTTTGGATTTGAGCGCAGGTGCGGCCTTGCCTCAGGTCACGCAATGACAGGTGAAGCAAGCAGTGTTGCCAGCGAATTTTCAGGGGAAGTTGCTAGAGGCAGGTCGATTTGTTGCTAAATGGCGTTGTGATGTCATTGCGCAATGACGTCATTACGTAATAACGTAACACTGCGTCATTACGAATAATACACAATAACGTTACTCAAATTGACTGGCCATCTCGGCGAAAAATATGATTCGTTTAGATTTAGATTTGTTTATTAGCACATTTTTATTTGTAAAAGTAATATAACAAATTTATAACACATTTTATATGATCAGATATTTTTATTTTTAAACACAACACATTGAATTATTGAACAATTACATTTGATTTATTTTCTTTTTAACTATTAAACCTACACATTCTGAACAATTATAGTTTTAAGCAGTGTATTGGTAGTTAGTTAACATGCTACCTAACTGAGCAACAATTCTAGGTACAAGCTAATAACAAGGTATATATGCTATCTTATTGAACAAGCAACTTAACCCAAATAAGGATGTATGTGCTAGGCATCTCTCTCCAGCTCTCTCCAGGTTGTTGTGCTGCTTGGCTGGCTAGCTGCTCAATGGTTTCCTCCAGATATTGCCACTGTTCTCGCACACACTGCAGTGCACACTGCCACCATCAGCTGTGTGTCTCCGCCAGTTCCAGAAAGTCCACTCCTTGCTTACGTGTACTGTAAATATGATGAATCGTAGATTGGCAAGGAAATCCTCTTCATCTTCACTGTCCAAATGCATTGTCACGCAGCTGGAACCAGCAGAAGAGGATGGAGTGGCCTTAAAGCTGTACGCTGCTGTGGTGCCAAACTGCTGCAGAACTTCACTTGGTAGTTTATGCAGGTATAACAGGTATCACCAGCCAGCTTCAGTCCGTACCGGGAGTATGGAGTTGAGAGCATGCAGTGACATTCTATTTCTTAACTTTGACTTGACCACTCTCATTTGGCTGAACAGCTGTTCAACCTCTGCATTTGAGTGTTGCAATGAGAGGGCAGCGCGTGCAGCTTTGCACAGTTCTTCATAAGGATTTGACCCGGGAAGAGTCCGTGTAGATATTCACTTCACTCCAAAACTCGACTGTGTTTTCAGTTGAGTCCCACCTAAACAGATGGATGTTTCTCCATTGGGAAACAATTTTATCATTTGTTTGTGGCTGGTACCCCAGTAGCTCAGCTACTTTAATAATTTCAGTGGTGCCTTTATTGTGCTTTAGCGTTTCCTTAACACTGAACAAGGCCATGTTTTGCAAGGCGTCTACGTTGTCTGGGAGCTTTGCTTGCAGCTCCTTGCTGAAAGCAACAATGTAGTTGATGATGCACTGTCTCCGAATGACCTTTTCGTCTTCTGGCGCAAGACTGAGTTGGTACACCGTGCTCTCGAAAAGGTACCCAAGGTATGGTGTGAGAATGCTGTTCATCGACTACAGCTCAGCATTTAACACCATAGTACCCTCCAAACTCGGCATCAAGCTCGAGACCCTGTGTCTTGACCCCGCCCTGTGCAACTGGGTACTGGACTTCCTGACGGGCCGCCCCCAGGTGGTGAGGGTAGGTAACATCTCCACCCCACTGATCATCAACACTGGGGCCCCACAGGGGAGCGTTCTGAGCCCTCTCCTGTACTCCCTGTTCACCCACGACTGCGTGGCCATGCACGCCTCCAACTCAATCATCAAGTTTGCGGATGACACTACAGTGGTAGGCTTGATTACCAACAACGACGAGACGGCCTACAGGGAGGAGGTGAGGGCCCTCGGAGTGTGGTGTCAGGAAAATAACCTCAAACTCAACGTCAACAAAACAGAGGAGATGATTGTGGACTTCAGGAAACAGCAGAGGGAGCACCCCCCTATCCACATCGACGGGACAGTAGTGGAGAGGGTAGTATTTCAGGAGGCTGAAGAAATTTGGCTTGTCACCAAAAGTACTCACAAACTTCTACAGATGCACAATCGAGAGCATCCTGTCGGGCTGTATCACCGCCTGGTACGGCAACTGCTCCGCCCACAACCGTAAGGCTCTCCAGAGGGTAGTGAGGTCTGCACAACACATCACCGGGGGCAAACTACCTGCCCTCCAGGACACCTACACCCCCCAATGTCACAGGAAGGCCATAAAGAACATCAAGGACAACAACCACCCGAGCCACTGCCTGTTCACCCTGCTATCATCCAGAAGGCGAGGTCCGTACAGGTGCATCAAAGCAGGGACCGAGAGACTGAAAAACAGCTTCAATCTCAAGGCCATCAGACTGTTAAACAGCCACCACTAACATTGAGTGGCTGCTGCCAACACACTGACTCAAATCCAGCCACTTTAATGATGGAAATTGATGTAAAAATATACCACTAGCCACTTTAAACAATGCTACTTAATATAATGTTTACATACCCTACATTACTCATCTCATATGTACTCTATATCATCTACTGCATCATTATGTAATACATGTATCACTAGCCACTTTAAACTATGCCACTTTGTTTACATACCCTACATTACTCATCTCCTATGTATATACTGTACTCGAGACATCTTGCCTATGCCTATCTTTACCATCACTCATTCATATATCTTTATGTACCTATTCTTTATCCCTTTACACTTGTGTGTATAAGGTAGTAGTTTTGGAATTGTTAGGTTAGATTACTCGTTGCTTATTACTGCATTGTCGGAACTAGAAGCACAAGCATTTCGCTACACTCGCATTAACATCTGCTAACCATGTGTATGTGACAAATAAAATTTGATTTGATTTGGTGATGGACTGAGATGTCTATCAATGGCATCCTTCAGGACATCCATTTTTGCCATAGGGTTGACTACTCTGCTGCAAATTGATGTTAAGAGGTGTACCAGATTGTCCAAAAGCTTGACAGGATCTGTTTGCTCTCCCTCAACTGACTTCACTGCGACTTGTAAGTCGGACAGGATTGATTTCAAGAATATCAGGTACACATAGTTGGTCTTGTACATGGCGTGGAGCACATCCGCCATGTAGCAACGCTCACTGACATTGGTCAGCTCAAAGTGGAGTTTCAGTTCTTCCCACTGGCTCAATATACGAGTTACCGCAGGCTCAATCGGTGATCTGCTGGGTTTTCTGGCCACAATGAATGGTGGTATACACTGCTTTGTACGATTGTTTCCCCGTTTTGGGGAAATGGAAAACCAATTGTCCTTTTCCCTGATTTAAGTACTCAACACTCCTAGGGATGGTTTCTTTGGATGCTGCACTGACAGCCAATTGTAAAGAATGACACACACAGCGGGTGAGTACCAAATTGGGCAATGCACATTCTTCCTTTAAAATCTTGTGCACCCCCGTTGTGCACCCCAGTCATCACGGACAATACCCTGAAGATTCTCTTTTTTTTAAGGTTACACTTCTCAAGAAACTCAACTACCGCCTTTGCTATTGATCTGGCATCGCCCCCCCCCCCCCCCCTCCAATTCAACCAGCCCGAGCAATGTGGACACAACGGTTCCTTTTTTAGCACTGAAATACCGAATCACCACACCCAGGTATTTAGAGACACTGACATCAGTGGACTCATCCAAAAGGAGACTGAACTTCTCATCCCCCACATCTGATGTTACCCTTTTGAGAAAATATGGAGCCAGTACTCGCCTAATCATTTCTGTGCACTTGGTAAGGTGCATTTGGAAGTTTGTTGCTGCCACAGAATCTGAAAAGGCAGCTTTGCAAGCCACACCTAAAATGGTGGCATGCTAGCAGCGAACAATGCTCTGCAATGGCCAATGGCCATAGTAGCTTCTGCACTTTTGCAGTTATCCACTTTCTTAACCAACTGTGGTAATGTAGACTGCGTTGCAGGGTTGTACGGTTTTGATTCATTTATATGCTTTGCTGTTGCAAATGTCATACCTTTTTGCAAAGCATATCTGATTTGCAGTACGCACATTATGCCCGACAATCATCCCCAATTACTAGCTTCAGCCACCCTTTAAATTCAGGTACAGACTCCCACTCTTTTCTGTACGTCTGGCTGTACAGTTTTGATTGAGACAAGTTGATTGATGTTGTAAGTTCTGTTCCAGGTCAAACATTCGTGACCAACTACATTCGTTGGGTTTGTCTCGTCGACCGCATCCTCCTGCTGCTGCAGTCAGCCAACAATGATTTGCAATTTGCTGAAATTGCTGCTGGCCTGCAGCTGCCTGTGCACGAGCTGCCAGGCAACAAAAAAAAAACGACTTTCTCTGTCATTTTAGAGGGAAAATGCGTGCATTTTAGCGTTTGAGTCACTTTTCAAAGTTGCTAAAAGTTCCAAATACATTTTTAAAAATAGCTCAATTTGTTGCTAAGTGCTTTTTGGAAGAAGAAAAAAGTTGCCAGGGTAGTCTGAAAAGTTGCTAAATCTAGCAACAAAATTGCTCAATTGGCATCACTGGAGGCAAGGGGTCACGTAGTTACAGTACTTACCTTTATGAGAAGGCTTTTTAAGATCACGGCCGACGCGTTATGTCATTTAGACCTAAGTACTCGTTTGACACAGTTCCTGTGTGCGTGTGTGTAAGCAATTTGAGCGCATGGGCCAGCTGTAAAATAAAAGTGGATTATATTTCATGTCCTTGGTTCATCTGTTTTCCACGAGCTCTTCTCCTCCCTCCCTCCCTCTCTCTGTTGCGTCATCTCTGAACATCTGTGTGTACTTTCTGCCAAAGCGGGATGGCAGGACTCACCGCGAAAAGAGAATTTGGAGGGGTGGAATGTCATAACGCATGAAAGAAGCAATTTTGGCCCCACTTAGTTGGAGCGTCAACTACAGATTACCTTGATCGTTATTTGTTCATTTGAGCTATCTAGTCACCCGTCTATCTTTCTATCTGCCAAATGTTGGGGGATATCATAGGACAAATATCATATTATGGCACCATACACCCAAAGTAGTGCCGTATGCATATCATATTAAGATTTTTTTAAATTTGAGTGGGACAATCTATGCGACTGTGCGTTGCCGTTTCCTGTAGGAACCTTTTGGGGGACAACCAGGGTGAGAAGCTGGACATCAAGATGAATCCAGATGGTAGCGGTCAGCTCTATGTGCCGGGCCTCACGGAGTTCACTGTCCAGAGCCCTGAGGACATCAACAGGGTGAGACCACCATTCTACCACTGCCACTTATACTATGCCTGCCACAGGACATTGGGTTAGTGGGGTAGTTAGCGTGCTCTGATCTGCAATCAATTAATCACATTTTGTTCATATGGTGTTACTTACCAGTCACAAAGTGCCAAATGGTATTCCTGGCCTAAACCGCAAAGCAATACTTTTCCTTAGTAGTGTTTTCCAAATAAATTCAAAAGTGTAGAGAGAACTGTTTTTTGGGTGTTGTTTACAATCATGCGTCAGTTAATAAGATGGCTCCCACGGTTCTTTAGGCCTGAGGCTGAGTTCTCATCCTGAAATATCTGTCAGAGCTCTTGTGTTCCCTGAACCAGTAGAATGTGCCCAAGCCTGGATTTGCCACTAGTCTACAGATTAGTTTGTGTGTTAATGATTAAAATCTGCTCCTGTCTGTGTGTGTGTTCTACCATATGCGTGAATGTGCAGTTGACAGAGTAGTTAGTTACTCACTTCCTATGACCCCTGACCTGTGCTCTCTGTGTAGGTGTTTGAGCTGGGTCACATGAACAGGGCCACAGCCTGCACCAATCTGAACGAACACAGCTCCCGCTCTCACGCCCTCCTCATCATCACCGTAGCAGGCGTCAACTTCTCCACTGGGCACCGCACGCAAGGTGTACACACACACACACACAATTCCTGTACCGGACATCACACACGCACACGCACACGCACGCACGCACGCACGCACGCACGCACGCACGCACGCACGCACGCACGCACGCACGCACGCACGCACGCACGCACGCACGCAGACAGACAGACAGACAGACAGACAGACAGACAGACAGACAGACAGACAGACAGACAGACAGACAGACAGACAGACAGACAGACAGACAGACAGACAGACAGACAGACAGACAGACAGACAGACAGACAGACAGACAGACAGACAGACAGACAGACAGACAGACAGACAGACAGACAGACAGACAGACAGACAGACAGACAGACAGACAGACAGACAGACAGACAGACAGACAGACAGACAGACAGACAGACAGACAGACAGACAGACAGACAGACAGACAGACAGACAGACAGACAGACAGACAGACAGACAGACAGACAGACAGACAGACAGACAGACAGACAGACAGACAGACAGACAGACAGACAGACAGACAGACAGACAGACAGACAGACAGACAGACAGACAGACAGACAGACAGACAGACAGACAGACAGACAGACAGACAGACAGACAGACAGACAGACAGACAGACAGTCAGTCAGTCAGTCAGTCAGTCAGTCAGTCAGTCAGTCAGTCAGTCAGTCAGTCAGTCAGTCAGTCAGTCAGTCAGTCAGTCAGTCAGTCAGTCAGTCAGTCAGTCAGTCAGTCAGTCAGTCAGTCAGTCAGTCAGTCAGTCAGTCAGTCAGTCAGTCAGTCAGTCAGTCAGTCAGTCAGTCAGTCAGTCAGTCAGTCAGTCAGTCAGTCAGTCAGTCAGTCAGTCAGTCAGTCAGTCAGTCAGTCAGTCAGTCAGTCAGTCAGTCAGTCAGTCAGTCAGTCAGTCAGTCAGTCAGTCAGTCAGTCAGTCAGTCAGTCAGTCAGTCAGTCAGTCAGTCAGTCAGTCAGTCAGTCAGTCAGTCAGTCAGTCAGTCAGTCAGTCAGTCAGTCAGTCAGTCAGTCAGTCAGTCAGTCAGTCAGTCAGTCAGTCAGTCAGTCAGTCAGTCAGTCAGTCAGTCAGTCAGTCAGTCAGTCAGTCAGTCAGTCAGTCAGTCAGTCAGTCAGGATTTTATCTCTGTACACCCTCTACTAGGTAAACTGAACCTGGTTGACCTGGCTGGCTCAGAGCGGATTGCTAAGTCCGGGGCAGAGGGCAGCCGCCTGCGAGAGGCCCAGTGCATCAACAAGTCCCTGTCGGCCCTGGGTGACGTCATCAATGCGCTGCGGAGCCGACACTCCCACGTGCCCTTCAGGAACTCCCGGCTCACCTACCTGCTGTCTGACTCACTGAGCGGGGACAGCAAGACCCTGATGATGGTGCAGGTGAGAGGGGGAGGGGTACAGGAGGGTGAGAGAGGGATTGGGGAGAGAGGGGTGGGGGGGTAAGGGGTTACAAATTAAATGTGTATATTAGCCTATAATAAAACCATTAATGCTACCCTTCAGGCTAATATCAGAAGGTATTTGCTCTAGGTGTCTCCCCTGGTCTGTAACATGAGTGAGTCGGTGTGCTCTCTGAAGTTTGCCCAGCGGGTTCGGACTATCGAGCTGGGCAACGCCACCAGGAGACAGTGGGAGAACTCCTCCACCACCTCCTCGCCCACCCACGACAGCGTGGAGGTAACCTACACACACACACACACACACACACACCCTGGAGAGAGTGAGGGACGCACTCACAAATTAAATCTCACACGTGTGCTAGGTCAGCCCAGGCCTTACGTCAAACCTTCCCCAGGTCACTGAGCCTAATCTGGGGCATCAGGTTTCATTCTGTCCCTCTGCCCTTAATGATCCAAGTCGGGATGAGGTTAGGCGGAGCTGAACACAAAGCAGTTGTTTTATGAGAATCACTTTCTAGTAAAGAAGATGTAGTTGACTTAGGATGTTTGAAAAGGTTATCTCCAAAAAGCCTCTGGGTCGTTTCATTTTAGCACGACGTGACAGCACGACGTGACAGCCACCATCTCAGATTGTTCTGAAATAGTTTCTCCCCCCCCCCCGTTCAGATAAATTAGTGATTGAAGTTATGTCCCATTCTACATCTTCATATTACCCCGTTCTGACCACTAAATGGTGCATAGATTTTACACGTTCAGGAAAGGTGATGAAAATGGTCTCTATTATGGACCATTCCTGGTGACCACTTAGTTATGATTAGCTATGCACTTTGTTCACTTAGGAGATCATTTCAACAGGCGCACTGCTTTCATCAGATGAAGACTGCCGAGGTAATGCCAGATAGAGCCTGCACTCAAATGCATAATAGATGCATCCAGTCTGGGTTTGAGAAGTGTTTACACCTGGATAGAAAGTGGAACTTGCGAGCTTTGCAGCAGGGTCGTTCCATTTCATTTCAGCATGCCATGACACCCACCATCTCAGATTGTTTTGGCACCATCTAGTGGTCAGAACATGGACATGTCAGGTGTTTTTTAAAAAGTCACCAGAACGTCTACATACAAATTATCTCGGGGAGTACCCCGAACACACTAAGCAGGGGGACTGGAACCAGTCAAACTCGCATGTAAGTCATGACGTTCTTACATGAGATGGGAGATAAACTTGGCCCCAGACAATCGATCTGAGATCTATTTAAGTTTCAGTCATGGGATTTTGCTTAGATGAGCGCAAAATGGAGAAACAATCGTAATCTAGTTAGACAGGATCCTTAGCGGAATGGGGTTGAATAAGGAACTTTGATATTGATATTTCTGTCATTGAACTTTGACCTTTCTGCAGCTGGACTCTCCCCCGGTGACTCCCGCGCCCCTCCCTATCTCCCGGGCCAGCAGTGCCGGCTCCACCCTCTCCGCCTCCTCCAAAACCCCCACCACACGACGGAGGTCTCAGTCCCAGCTCTCTGCAGGTAAATGTATATACATACACACACAAACACACCCCTTAGTCCCATGTCTCAACAGGTACACATGCCTCTCTGTCACCAAGAACCCTGGCATCCATCAATATACAACAACGATAATGTGCACACACACACACACACACACACGCCACCATTATTGGGATGATGAAAAATATATACACAATATAAAAAATAAAGTGAACTCAAGTGAGGTGTGAATGGTCAGGGTGAATCCATTCACTCATGTGTCCTGATCCTCTGGTTTGATTGGTTGGTTTGCAGACAGGCTGTTAGGCAGAGCCAGCCCATTGGTGGGGGACGGTGGGCAGGTAGGTGGGGTTTATGCTGATTGGTCGCTTGGCATGGAAAGTAAATGCTCAGCATGGCATGGTGCCCTGTGCCCACCCGTGTCACCTGGTCAATGCCCACCTATCTAACACACCCCGCCTCTAACCCCAGGAAGTAGTGTGTGTGCGACTGTAAACTTTTTGTGTGGGTCTTGACCCTTGTCTCTCTGTCTGTCTGTGTGTGTGAGAGACTCCAAGCTTTGTTTGTCTATCTGCAGATCCATGTGTGTGTGGGTGAAGGTGTCCATACATGTCTGTGGCTGTCTGGCAGTCTGTGATTTTGTCTGTGACTGACGGTCTGAATGCAGTTCTTATCTGTGTGATCTGTATATTGTATGATGTGAGGGTGTTTTGTGTGTCTTGTCTATATGGATTTGTTGTGGGTGTGTGGAATCTGTGGATATATCACCTCTTCCTCTCCCCCATCTGTGCTGCTCTCTGGCTGGGTTGTAGTGAGACGTTATTAACACAGGGACACCACTCCCCACTATTCAGTTTCCTAAACCTATTACTCTTCCCTACAGGACGATTGAAACTGTCTGTCTGAAGGCTCCAATGGATCCGGACCCTGACCCAGTCAGCCATTGGGCCTTCTGAACAGGAGGGTGTTAACCAGAACCTTGACCCACCAATAGGTTGTTCCCATCTCCTTCTGCTGATCTCACTCAGCCAATGGGTGAGAGAAACTGGACTAGACAAATTATCAGATTGAGAGAATGGTGACATTTCATTTATTGAGCTGTTTGAACAGCAGAGGGATGAAGAGGGGGATACGAACTTTGACCCTCGTGGAAGGCCCATACCAAGACTCTGTCCCGATGCTCTAAAATGGCCTCCAAGTCTCCTTTTCTTCATTACCACTGAGAGCTGACAGGAATGGATAGGTGTTAATTTTAGCCAGGACTGTTGTACAGCCCCCCATATCTTAACTACGTGTCCTCATTTATACCCCTCAAGGAACACAACACCCCAGACTGCAAGTGACTACAGGACACACCTGTCTGTCTTCCACAACTGACTAGGGGCCAAAGTGGAGGAGCACCTGAGAGTAACACAGGCCCCTGTCCTAAAAACAACTCTCATAAAAAAAAAAAAAAACTATACTCCTCACAGCCCAGAACAATTCCACCACACCTTCACCTTTGACCCTTCAACTGGGCCTGTGATCTATTCTCCCATTGGCCAATGTATTGTCGGCCCCTCACAATAACGCCACACCCACACCCTTAGTGCTAACCAATCCCTTTGTCCCATCATCCACTAACAGTATAGCCCTTTCAATCACAGTATTTCTGGGTAAAAATGCACTTTAAACGAGGCTAATACCTTCTTGATGTGTTTTAGAACAATGCTCCAGTTACGGATTATGATAATATGCATATACAGTATATATCTGTGTTTGAGATTTTTTTTTTTTTATCCCTTTAGACTCCATTGTGTTTTTTGGGGAGGTGGGGGGGGGGTTACGAGGGTTCCATCCTGGTCTCCCCCTCATCCAATCAGGGTACTCTACAGATATGGAGCTGGGCTTCTTTTGCCCTGTAGGACGCAAGCAATAAGAGACGTGAGTGCAGAGAGCGTTTTAACTTCCTGTGTAGCCGTTTGTGTTTTAGATTAGATTTCTCCAGGGCAATACAGAGCCGCCTCAGCCACTGCATGGAAACGTTCATGTTGTCGTGTTTCTTGTACCGAGTGAATAAAGCTAGACGATTCAAACTCCCTGCCAGACAGGAAATGCCATTCCTGTTATTGGATGCTGCCTGTTGAAGTTGCACAGATCTAGGATTAGTTTCTTCTACCCAAATTCTAAGGTTATCCAATAGGGACACAACACAAAACTGACCCTAGATCTGCATCCAGGACAGCTTAATCCTACTCCCTATGGCTGACCACAAGCAACCAATGACAACGGATCGCCTCACGGAACAGACACTGCTGCCCCTGAGGGAGTGATCAAGCTTGTGAACTGTATTTGAAAATGCATTGTGTAAATAGGAATGCTTTGTACATTTGATCAGCTAATCGACCGTGTGTCTCCAATGTTAAGCCAATGTTTCCTCCAATACCAGGATGTCCGAGAAACATTGAGGACACGCTGCATCGTGTTGGTTGTCGATGGATATCTCTACTTGCTTTTGTCTTTGTTGTTGTGGAAACCTTCTGCGGCAGTCTTGATTTTGTACACCCTTTTTTAATAAACACTCAATACGAAATTAAACTCGGCTGTTCCTAACAGATGTTTGTTGAAATATCCTGCCTTCCAGTGGTTATATCTTTTGTCACCGTTTATTAAATGGTAGGTTGTATTACATCTACCCGGGACAATGCTGGTTCAGGATGGTTGCAGCCATTGAGTTGTATAGAGCAGGAGTTCCCACACTTTTTCTCCCATGAATTAGCCCATTTTAACTGTGGAAACCATGGTGCCTGTTGTTCAAATGCATCTGCCCTCTCATTGGCTAGAATGGTCCCGACTGCCTTCCAGTTTAAAACGTTAGATAATCTGAGGCCTTCACACTGGAGTGGTGGATGGGCTAGCGCCTTTCAAACAGTACCTTCCCAACTAGCTAGAACAGTGCTGCTCTCTGTTGGAGTGGAATTACACACATTTTAACAAGAGTTGTTCCTTAGGCATGTTTCTGGAATTGATAAAACTAGACTTTATTTGAAAAACATGTTATTTTAGCGTTAACAATACTTTCAAATAGTGCATCAAGGGTTGACATCTCAGGTACAGAATGTAGAGAGAATATTTAAGTAGAACACAGTGCACCTGAACACAGGTATTGCGGCTTTTAAAGGCGATCTCCGTGTGAACATTGCTTTTTTTAAAAGCCGCAACGCCTATAACCCACAATCGGATTGAAATCTGGCCCATAGGTGTTTTGTGCGCTCATCTGTGGTGGGCAAGTTAAGGTAACAGAGGACATCATTTCTCTCACATACAGATTAAGGAATCATAAGTGCCCAGTCCCACACAGTGAGTTCTAAACATGGGCTTCTATCCCACCCGGTCTCTGAGTCCACTGCTTCAGTCCATCCACACGCAGTGTGAATCTGGGATTGTCCCCTGATTTACCACTCAAGTGGATGACAGAATGCAGCCGTCAGTCAGACTTGAGTCCTCACAGCACAGTGGTCAGCCGTTGAAGAATCTGTGCGTGTCTCCAGTTGCATAGTCGACTGTCAGTAGTCCAGTGGAGCCATGAGCAGCTGCAGCTCTTTGAAGGTGCTGCCGTGGCGACCCACCTGGTCGGCCTTGTTCTTCACCAAGTCGCTGAGGTTCTTCAGCAGCTTGTAGCATGCCTTGCACTTCTGGTGGCTGGGCTCAAACACAAACCATTCATTCACAGTATGCAATGGAAATGGCCTGACCTCTATCCAAAATGTATCAGTTTTTCCTTCAAGCAATATTGGATGAATACGGAGCTAGAACCCTTTGAAAAAAAATGGTTCTTTAGTGATGGGTTACATGGTGTACCTCTCCAGGACCAGGATTAGTGATCATTGCTTTAACACACAGTACAGTAAGTATGGTTAAAAGCACAAGCATGTTTAGGACTTAAATGGAGCTGAAACTCACCGTTCCTCCCGTGTTATATCCACTCCAACAGAGGGGGGCGCTGTCAGCGTGTCTGAGATGAGAGGCCAGAAACGCTTCAGGATCAGCTTCAGAGACGTGCAACCCGTCTGCATGTAACTGACCACACGGGGAGAGAGAGAGAGATGGGTTAATACACATTTATTTATATATATATATATATATACACACACTTATCACTCGTCTCACCTCTCATACTTGCTTTGCAGCAGCTCTTCAATCTGGGGCAGGATAGAGGTACACAGGTCCAGTTTCCATAGCGACCTGGGGGACAGGTCAAATGACTTAATGTCACTGTTAAAGAGGGGCATTCATGGTACTCTCAGTGAGAGTATACGTGTGGCCTCCTCAGCCAAATAAGATCTGCAGTCGTTTGTATGCGCGTTTCAACAGCCACTCACGGTTTGAGGTTAACGATGTTGAGAATGTCCACGACGATCGAGAGATCCTTCATCGAGACCGCAGAGTCCAAGGAGGTCTGAAGACAGAGCGGCAACCAATCACAATACTCAAATCACAACAACAAAAAACACCTTGGAGGCAGCCAGTAACATCTCTCCATACTTCACAAACAGATTGTCCGTGTTTAACATTGAAAGTCAAGTAATTGTTTATTTCAAGTGATGTTAACACTGCATGAACATTGCTCAGTACCCCATGCTCAAGATTCAGACAGTGTTATCGGTGTGTTAGCGTTGTCTGCTAAGTGCCATACCTTGACGTCCCCGCTGCCCCACACGGCTCTGATGGTGTCCAGGTTCTTGTGTCGGCTGGTGAGCATCACACACATGGTGTCATGACCCTTTCTGATCTGGGCCAGAGCCTCGTCATCACCCAGCACACTGGGCCGGTTGTTACGAGCAGGCTAGGACCAAGATAGTTAAACGTATATAACCTGGTAAATACACACACCTGTTCAAATCATACCTAAACCTACATAAAGTTAGGTGCCAATTCCATTTCTGTGAGCATGTGTTAAAACCTATTTAAAAAGCTGACCATCTTGTTTTTGATGTGTAGCACAATTTAACTGGGTGACTGGATCATTTGAGTGAATTTAAAACTGTATTGCTACGGTAGGTTCAATGTTGAGATGCATTGAATTACTATTTGTGTTCCATTTCATTCTATACCCAGTTTGTCTTATGGGGCTTGTGGTAGAGAAGAAAGTCCAAAGTTAAAGACAGTGGTAATGTCAGAGGCTAATAATAGAACTGTACTATTCCACTCTGATCTACTGGCGCCGGCAGTACAGTTGAATTATTAATACACTTGAATTTAACCATACAAATTGTGATGTCTTTTGAGTGAAATTTCTCCATGGGAAATGAAACAAACAAGATTGTGTGTGTTATGCATGTATATACACACTCACAGGAAGGAAATCTCCCACGTTGAGTCCTATTGGTTCATTCCTGGAGGAGAGGATTACGCTGGGCTGGGGTTTGGCCTTCGCCATAGCAATGACCGGTGGGGGGGCTGGGTGGGGTGCGGGGGGGTGGTTAGTCGGCGGCCGTGCGGTTACCACTGGGATGGGACAGGGCGCCGTGGCGACCACGGTAGGCTCCACCCTCAGGATCGGAGTGGACGATGCCACTGGAAGGTTCTTCAACAGGCCGGGCTGCAGTGACGACACACACTAGAAACAAATCTAACTTATTTACATAGAAAAACTCACACAGACCGAGACATTCCCACTCAAGCATTACAAAAACATAAATCAGTCACACATACAACAGTGCAGCTAGTAGGTACAAACCTGCTGTCTGTCAGTCATAGGAGTCATGACCTCCACCAGCCCTTGGTTAGCCCTCACCACAAAACTCTCTAAGAGAGAAAAGAGAGAGAGAACTTGAATACGAGCGCCCGGAGTCCGGTGAAGCGGACGCAAAATGCCCCTTGACAAGGGGGGTTCGAGCCCCAGCTCGACCAACTGTCTGTGCCCTTCCTTTCTTTATCCATCTCCATGACATGTCTCCCATTCTGTTCTTCTATATAATAATAAAATACAACAAAAATAACTTGTAATATGAAACTCAGGACAGAAACACATCTTATACACACACACAACAGATCAATGTGATAGCTTTATCACAAACACCAATGTAATACTGTTCACACTAACGGCTTGACAGAAGGGACTCACCATCTTCTAAGGGGGCAGGGAAGGGCTCATTCTTTGGGGGGGTGCGAGCTGGAAGGGGGGGGGGGACGAGATGACATTTAGTATGAAGTTCAAGAATGATTAAGACACTGCTAGATGTTGATGTAGTAATGCATGCATTCCTCTGTTAGTGTGAACACTGAATAGAAGGCAAAAAAAAAACGTAAGGTGTAATATCAGCCTACAGATGGCGCTCTTTGGCTGGAAGATCTCTTTGTAGTCCTCGGGGTTACGGATCTCGGCGGAGGATTCCTTCTCGTCCTCGCTGCTGGGGCTCCTCATCTCCCCCTCGGGACTGCGCCGCTCTGACTCAGAACTCTGCTTTACCCTGGAAGAGCACAGCCCAAATAGCCTGCTTAGCGATGCAACGGATTCTAACGGAGGCGGTTTTGATGCCGTATTCGCTATATAACATATGCCATTTATCAGCGCGGATACATGTCATATATGGGTGGTCCCGGGAATGGAAACCGCCTGGCATTGCAAGAGGCATCCTCGACTAACTCTGCTACAGTGGACCGCATGATTTGAACCGCTACGATTTGAATCAACTCATAGGGGATTTTGTTGAAACAGATTCTGTAGCATATAGGGCCAAATACTAAATCTGAATTAAGCGCTCTCCCAGCTCACATTAGGGTTAGGATTCGCTCCATAGGAAGTAGGAATAGTGGCGTTTGGAAGTGGGCAGTACCTCTGTGTGCTGCAGGTGGTCAGGGGTCGCTCGTAGTTGCGTCGCAACGTGGATCCTTTCGGGGAGGGCTCTGTGAGCGGCTGGTCGTCCTGGATTACGCCTTGGATCACAGAGCCAGACTTCTTCACCCGCGTCAGATCCACCACGTAGGACGAAACATTAGCCAGATTGTACGACACGCCAATCTTGGAGAGAGAGAGATGAGAGGGGGGAGGAGAAACAGAAAAACACAAGGGCTTGGCTATAGGTAATATTAATAGCAACAGTAACAGGTCCAGTGGCAGTAATGAATGTAGAATTTTCATGCTGACGCCACAGAACCACATAAAGAATCCCTAATAGCCATTTAATAAGATCCCGATGGCTCTCACACACACACACAAGGTTGCAGTAACACAGCAGTTACATAGTAATAGTAACAAAAAGAGTAACCCCCAAAACAACAACAACAACAAAAACATGCACTTCCTACTAGCACTGACTTTGCTGATGACTATTTTGAGGAAAAACGTACTTCACAATGACTGAAACGTGGTTGTCTCACCTGGCCATCTTAAGACGAACGCCGCTAACTGTATAAGCCGTTCTGGATAAGTGTCTGCTAAACGACGCAAATGTAAAACATGTTAAAAAAAAGTAACGTCATGCTCACACACCAGCTGGTGGTTGCAGATAGCCAGATCTGCCACCTTGCCCCAGCCCACTGGCACCACATCAAAGCAGCGTTCGGGCTCCCAGCCATACACACGGAGAGAGTCCACAGCTCCACTGTACAGACAGCAGCCATCCAGGTTAAAGGCCAGACACCTGGAGAGAAGAGAGAGAGAAATGGGGGAAAAAAGGATGCAGGGATAGTTTAGATACACGGTAAAGAGTGTTAGTTGCATCTGAACTTCTAATATCGGTTGGTGTCCCGACCAACCAGACTTGTTAGCGGTCGAAGGAAGCCCTCACCTGACGGGTCCCATCTCTCCCCCTGAAGAGCCAATCATCTTGAACTTTTCCAGATCCCACAGTTTGATGGTCCTGTAGGGGGCAGACATACACACACAGATAAGCTGTGATGAAGCCAGTGGAAAACACAGCCATCCTTATAAGGCATTCCACTTTAGTCATGGAGTTGAAGCCATCGGAACACAAATGTTCAGTTGCCTCATACGTATTTATTTACTATTTTTCACCCCAGAGTGTGTGGATACAACACCTGTCAGAGCTGCCTGACGCTAGCAGATACTCGTTGGGGTGGAACTGGATGATGTTGATGGCTCCGGTGTGTGCTGTGAACTCTGTGATCATCTTCCCTGCAGTCAGGTCCCACAGCTAGGACACACAGGTCAAAGGGCAATATGAGTTCCTGTTGACTGGCACAGCTAGGAATATTATGAATCAAGTAAGCTGATCCCAGATCTGTGCCTATAGACGGAGAACTTCTATGCAGAGGGGTATACTACAAAGCGGGATCAATGAGTTAGCCAGCTGACTTTGATAAACAACCAGAAATAACTAGAACTTTCTTAATGAACCAGAAAATCTCAATTTAGATATGTGATTTTGGTTGTTGAGTCAATTAGGCCATGCCCATTTCAAGCTTAATTTCCAAAAAAGTTATGTCAGAATACTTAGCCAAGTTAGCTGGCTAACTCATTAATCCCGCTTTGTAGAAAACCCCTCTGAACATAAGGTTGAGAGTATACAATAGGGCTCTGCAAACCTGTTCCTGGAGAGCTACCCTCCTGTAGGCTTTCGCTCAAGACCCAGTTCTAACTAACCTGACTCAGCTTATCAACCAGCTAATTATTAGAATCAGTTGAGCTAGATTAGGGTTGGAACGAAAACCTACAGGACGGCAGCTCTCCAGGAACTGGGTTGGAGAGCCCTGGTTTACAAACTGACCACAGTCATGTGAGATGAGAAACATGTGAAAGCAAGCTTCTGACAATGTGTAGGTGGGTTCATACCTTGATGGTGCTGTCATCACTAGCAGAGGCCAACCATTTCCCATCGGGACTGAAGGCCAGGCACTTCACTGCCTGAGTGTGACCCTGCACAAGCACATTATGCCAAATTAAATTGATAGATAACCACGGGCCCCCTACTTCTGTCCAGACGGTCAGTCCCCAGCCCTTCCTCCCCAGGCCAGACAAGATCGTGTTTACCGTCTCACTGTAATCCCTGGCTTAGTCTTGGTGCCAGACAGACACACAGCAATTACTGCTGATTAGTAGACCCATTCCCAACATAATCAGCCAGCAGGCCGCTCACAGACAGTGGGTGGGGGGGGGGGGGCTTTAGCCGATAATTAACCTTGGTGCTCTTCAGTTGGGTATAAATTACACACGGGTGCAAGTCTTACCTTGTACCTGAACACACAGCCCTTTCTCCGTACATCCCACAGCTGAAAGAGAAAAACTCTGTTTAAGCACAATATCACATACCAATCCACATACAGTACCAGTCAAAAGTTTGGACACACCTATGCATTCAAGGGTTTTTCTTTATTATGATCATTTTCTACATTGGGGAATAATAGTGAAGACATCAAAACTATGAAATAACACATATGGAATCATGTAGTAACCAAAAAAAGTGTTAGACAAATCTAAATATATTTTAGATTCTTCAAAGTAGCCACCCTTTGCCTTGATGACAGCTTTTACCAGCTTCACCTGGAAAGCTTTTCGAACAGTCTTGAAGGAGTTCCTGCATATGCTGAGCACTTGTTGGCTGCTTTTCCTTCACTCTGCAGTCCAACTCATCCCAAACCATCTCAATTGGGTTGAGGTCAGGTGATTGTGGAGGCCAAGTCATCTGATGCAGCACCATCACTCTCCTTGGTCGAATAGCCCTTACACAGCCTGGAGGTGTGTTTTGGGTCATTGTCCTGTTGAAAAACAAATGATAGTCCCACTAAGCACAAACCAGATAGGATGGCGTATCGCTGCAGAATGATGTGGTAGTCATGGTGGTTAAGTGTGCCTTGAATTGTAAATAAATCACAGACAGTGTCACCACCAAAGCACCATCACACCTCCTCCTCCATGCTTCACAGTGGGAACTACATATGCAGAGATCGTGCGTTCACCTACTCTTCGTCTCACAAAGACATGGCAGTTGGAACCAAAAATCTCAAATTTGAACTCATCAGACTAAAGGACAGATTTACACCGGTCTAATTTCCATTGCTTGTGTTTCTTGCAAGTCTCTTCTTCTTACTGGTGTCCTTTGTAGTGGTTTCATTGAAGCAATTCAACCATGAAGGCCTGATTCACGCAGTCTCCTCTGAACAACTGTTGTCTCCCTTTGCTTATTTGAGCTGTTCTTGCCAAAATATGGACTTTTACAAAATAGGGTTATCTTCTGTATACCACCCCTACCTTGTCACAACACAACTGATTGGCTCCAATGTATTAAGATGGAAAGAAATTCCACAAATTAACTTTAAACAAGGCACACCTGTTAATTGAAATGCATTCCAGGTGACTACCTCATGAACGCTGGTTGAGAGAATGCCAAAAGTGTGCAAAGCTGTCATCAAGGAAAAAAAGATTTGAAAAATCTCAAATATATTTTGATGTGTTTAACACTTGTTTTGTTTACTACATAATTCCACGTGTGTTATTTCATAGTGTTGATGTCTTCACTATTATTCTACAATGTAGAAAATAGTAAAAATAAAGACAAACCCTTGGAATGAGTAGGTGTGTCCAAACTTTTGACTGGTACTGTACATAGTAGAGTACTTAACAACACTCAATCATGCAGCACACATACACACCTTGATGTTGGTGTCCATGGAACCAGATGCCAGGTATTCCCCAAACGGGTGGAAGTCCAAGCTACAGATATTGGCCTTGTGTCCCATTAGAGTTCTTAGGACTGGGATAAAATAGCAAAACATTGTTATGGCATTCTCAGAACTGGTAGCCTAGGTCTAGTTGACTCTAGTAGAAACATCTCACACACCTAACCTCCCCATACACACACAATATAGGAGAAATTCATCTCACTCTTTGCAGCCTCCAGGTCCCATACACGCAGTGATCCGGACTGTGAGCCAGCCACCACTTGCTCCTCAGAGTTATTAAACTTCACACACTCTACTGGGTTATTATGGCCTGTCAAACTCTGAGAAAGAGACAGGGAAAGAGGGAAAGAGAAAGGGAGAGGGGATGAGAAGGTGGGAGAGAGGTGTTACAGGCAGCAGAAATAAGCAGAGATCAAACTGTGCACACACACTTCTTCCCTAAAGGTCTGACTAGTCTGTACCATGATGCAGTTGGGTTTGCTGACTGCCCAGATGTTGACTCGGCAGTCCTCTCCCCCAGTGGCTAGCAGACGGCCAGAGTTCTTCCCCAGGGCCAGACACGCCACATTACTGGAGTGGGCTACAATTTCCTCTGGAACAAAAAAAAAACAATCCAGAACTCACCAGGATTAACCTCTGGGTCCATGAAACCAATAAGATTGTGGTCTGGACAGGGTGAGTGAAATGGAGACTACTCACGTAATCTCCATGATGTTTTGGTGGTGTTGGCCACAGCCATGGTGATTCTTAGGCGTCCAACACTCAAAGCAGTGTTGTTATTATTCACACAGAGCTAACTGCGTCAGGTGTGTAGACTGTATGATGAGACCTTTAGCTTCTCTCCAATGAAAGAACAAGAGGCAAAGGGAAAATATTTTGTATGACAAATTGTTGATGGTGGCAGAATAGACATAAAATGTCAACTTCTCTGCTTCATGTCCCCTGTTGGCTTCTCTTGAAGCTGAGGGAGGATGCAAACAAAATAGAAACTGTTTAAACCAGCCAATTATTACACGATAGATAGTCGAATCTACGCTATGGGCGTTAGCAAACTGGTTCGCTAGCAGGCTGTTAACTTAGCTAGCTAACGTTAGCTGGCTATGTACTGTTAACTAGCTTAAACGACACAAAGTAACGCTTTATTTCGGGCTGCAATTTAGGCACATGTCAGTCATGCAAATACTTGTTAGCTAGCTAAGGCAGCTAGTAAACGCCATTTCGATGGTTAAACAGTTTGGTTGAACTTTATTAGCTAGCTAAATTAGCATTACGTGCTAACGTTAACAGCTCAATTAGCTAGCTACTTAGATTGCTCGTCCTGGGCAGGGCAAAATATAATACAGAACATACCTGCATTTTAAGCTAATTGCCACCAGAATATCTCTAGCTATGATTGGTGAAAAGAGAATGGTTAAGACCGAAATCAGTAGCTAGCTAGTTGATGCCAACTACTAATCTGCTTTCTGTCTGGCTCCTTCAGTCCTTGTTGTTGATTTCATGTTTGTGTGGCTGCTTGCGACCCCAGTCTACACTTGCAGCTTAGCAACCGGGCTTGCGATGAGATCACTTATTTACTTCCGGATGTCCGAAGTTCAGGGGACACATGACTACTCAAAACCCGCACACAAAGCCTGAAAACTTGCCCATTTTTTTCAGCAGCAAAAAAAACTATTTTCCCATAACGTTGTAGAGGAATTTATGAATATCGACGTAACGTAGACGAAATTAGAAGAAAAAAGTTTTTCCATCAAAATTATAATTATTGGCAGCTATCGTGACTAATAAATGAATTTGAATATGTCGCAAGAGAAAAGATAATTCGCTCTTATTTTAAACTCGCCACGTCGTTTTCACCATGGACCCTGGTTCGATTCCAGGCTGTATCACAACAGGCGGTGTTTTAGGAGTCCCATAGGGCTGCGCACAATTGGCCCAGCGCCGTCCGGGTTTTAGGGTTTGTCCATGGTAGGCCGTGATTGTAAGTAAGAATTTGTCCTTAACTGACTTTCCTAGTTAAATAAAGATAATAGAATAAATAACTAGTTTAATTGTAAATAAATCCCTTATGTGCATAACTATAGATAAATCCGACAGGAGAGTTTGAGGGAAGAAAGTTGGACAAAGGATCTCAATCTCAGTACAAGAAACACTTGGCTAACCTTCAAAAGAATGTTAGGCTATTTTCTGGCAATTGTGCCATTATTATTATATACAAACCATTAGAAATGGCCAATTTGCAAGATTGACTTGTAATTTCAATAGGCATAGACTGGGCCTACTAAAATCTGGGTTTATGGATGTAATTAAACTTTGCCATGGTTTGGTGGCAAGAAAAAGTATGTGAACCCTTTGGAATTACCCAAATGTCTGTATAAATTGGTCATAACATTTTATATGATCTTTATCTAAGTCACAACAACAGACAAACATAGTGTGCTTAAACAAATAACACACAAATGATTGTATTTTTCTTGTCTATATTGAATACATCATTTAAAACATTCACAGTGTAGGTTGGAAAAAGTATGTGAACCCCTAGGCTAATAACTTCTCCACAAGCTAATTGGAGTCAGGAGTCAGCTAAAACCTGGAGTCCAATCAATGAGACGAAATTGGAGATTTGGTTAGAGCTGTCCTGTCCTATCAAAAACTCACACAATTTGAGTTTGCTATTCACAAGAAGCATTACTTGATGTGAACCATGCCTCGAACTAAAGAGATCTCAGAAGACCTAAGATTAAGAATTGTTGACTTGCATAAAGCTGAAAAGGGTTACAAAGGTATCTCTACAAGCCTTGATGTTCATCAGTCCATGGTAAGACAAATTGTCAAAAATGGAGAAAGTTCAGCACTGTTGCTACTCTCCCTAGGAGTGGCCGTCCTCCAAAGATAACTGCAAGAGCACAGCGCAGAATGCTCAATGGGGTTAAGAAGAATCCTAGAGTGTCAGCTAAAGACTTACAGAAATCTTTGGAACATGCTAACATCTCTGTTGACTAGTCTACGATATGTAAAACACTTAACAAGAATAGTGTTCACGTGAGGACACCACATAAGAAGCCACCGCTGTCCAAAAAAACCCATTGCTGCACGTCTGAAGTTTGCAAAAGAGCACCTGGATGTTCCACAGCGCTACTGGCAAAATATTCTGTGGACAGATGAAATTAAGTTGAGTTGTTTGGACGGTACTGTGTGGAGAAAAAAAGGCACAGTACACCAACATCAAAACCTCATCCCAACTGTAAAGTATGGTGGAGGGAGCATCATCGTTTGGAGCTGCTTTGCTGCCTCGCTGCCTCAGGGCCTGGACAGCTTGCTATCATTGACAGATTTCACAAGTTTATCAAAACATTTTGCAGGAGAATGTAAGGCTATCTGTCCGCCAATTGAAGCTCAACAGGACATCACTGTCACGTTCTGACCATAGTTCTTGTGTGTTTTCCTTGTTTTAGTGTTGGTCAGGACGTGAGCTGGGTGGGCATTCTATGTTGTGTGTCTGGTTTGTCTATTTCTATGTTTGGCCTGATATGGTTCCCAATCAGAGGCAGGTGTTAGTCATTGTCTCTGATTGGGAAGTTGGGTGATACAACAGGACAATGACCCAAAATACAGAAGTAAATCAACAACAGAATGGCTTCAACAGAAGAAAATACACCTTCTGGAGTGGCCCAGTCAGAGTCCTGACCTCAACCCAAATGCAGGTCTGATCCGCAACTACAGAAAACATTTGGTTGAGGTTATTGCTGCCAAAGGAGGGTCAACCAGTTATTAAATCCAAGGGTTCACAGTGTTTTCAATAAAGACATGAAAACATGTTTGTGTGTTATTCCTTTAAGCAGACTGTGTTTGTCTATTGTTATGACTTAGATGAAGTTCAGATCAAATTGTATGACCAATTTATTCAGAAATTCAGGTAATTCCAAAGGGTTCACATACTTTTTCTTGCCACTGTATATGCAGGTAGCCTATAGCCTACAGTAGCCTAGGCATGATGTAAAATGAACGATTTAGCAGCTTGCTAAATTCAAATTGACAGACTAATTTATTTAACATGAATAGCGAGGCGATTTCAAGGTAAGAAGTGCTTCTGTTGCCCAATAGCCTGCTGGAATAGTCTGAGGATGGGGTTGTAATTTAAATCACTAATAATTGAATTTAAATCATATTAATTATGGATATTGAATAGGCCTATGCTTGTCAACAACAAATGGGTTTTACAGTTTTTATTTTTTATTTTAACCTGTGGCCTAATCTGACTGACTGTTACCTTCTATATAATGCATTCTAACATCTGATGCAATTGCGATAGAACTGTGACAATATTCACAATGGATAACGTCCAATTTCATTAACCAAACATAGCCATTAATAATTGCATAATAACACAAGGCTACAACAACAAACTGCAAGTTATAGGCAATTTATTAAATCCATTTGCCAGCCCCAACATATTTATTGCATCAAATGGTAGGATATAGTAGCCTACATAGAAAATGATAGGCTACTTAATTAATGGCCAACAGATATCTAGTGGCACAACTTTAGTTTTAGAAGTGGGGAGGACACATTATCTACACTCCAAACAGCCAACCCGACCGCTCGTTGTCGTCCGCTTGGCCTTAAAGCCCACCATTCCCTCGTTTTGTGTCCTATTCCAATGATAAAACTAGAGGGGGGGGGGGGGCATCCCCAGCGAAAGTTGCGCCCCTGGATGTATCACTCTCCACATTCAATATCAGTTTCATTGAGGCCATATCAGAAGCACGCGAGGGAGTTTCATAACTTCCATTTAACATTTCCACACACACACAGCACTCCAGACCCAAGAACTGAAGATTCACACTCTAGAGCACCTAGTTGTTTTCCTGTGCATTGTCACCTTATTTCTTGATGCGCATCAGTTCTAGCACGTTAATGTTTTATGGAAAGAGGATTGGAAATACGTCTCCATAATAACAATCTAAATAGCCTACCTACAACTGGTCAAAGTTGTCATGACTGTCTCCTCTCACTCATGTGACTCAGCTGCAGCACTCAGTCTCAACATTCAACTACCCCCCCGGCCCTCCACACCACTCATGCACTCACTCACAGTTGACTCAGCAACAGGCTACTTCACTACCTGATAGTCAGCGGCAGGTCACAGTGAAATATATATTTTTAAAGAAAAATGTCATGACGGCCGTGGTGCAATTTAGAAGTAGCCCAAAAACCTGCAGCCTATGACCAATACATTTTCGTGGCAGGTTAGGAGAGCATTTTCACAAATCTTAACCCTGTTCAGTCTCCTAACCTGCTACGGAAATGCAACTTCGGTATTGAAGTGGCGCTAAGTGTTTCCCTGAAGTTCACGTTCAGACTATGAACAGGGGAGGAGGTCCATAGAAATACAGGGATTGTGCAAAAATGTTTACAATCTCTTTTTGAATTGGAAGCATTGTGAAGCAAGCTCCATTAAAGCGTCAATCTGCCATTGAAACAATAACAGAGGGCAACCCACCCGTTTTGGTAAAAAGCTGAAGGATGGGCTGGAGAAATATACAGACAAATTCACAGACGAGCTATGCATGCAAGGACTGACCATCCATGATATCAACGTTATGGTTTTAACAATGTTTTGAGGCTCTATAGTGTTTACAAACATGGGCATAAAACAAGCTTATATTTTGGGTTTGAATGTAGCACGGCAGTTGAACTAAGCTCATGAAGCATTTCTAAGTTATATGATGTGTACATATTACTTTAATTTTAAAATGGATGTAGCAACAGCCTTTAAGGTCACATGACCACACGGATAATTTTCAAAATAAAAGTCCCCCCAAATTCTTTTTACTTGAGCGTTAAAGTTTTACACTACGTTTTTCTGATTTTAAAATCGTGAAAAAGGTTACTTTTTAATATACATTTATTGAAAACACAAACAATACTGTAGACTTCTGGGCACAGATGTTTGCTCTCTACATTGAAATAACAGATCAAAAGCTAGCAAATGTACTTGTTCAATCGTTATGAAAAAACAGACAAAATGAGACCTCAGACAGGTTATTGTTTTTATACTGAAATCAATTTAATCATATGTACATTAAGACTTTGTAGCAACAATATCTAGGCTTACATAGTTGTTGGCTGATCGTAAAAAAGGCAGACATTTCTGAAGAGTTTAACCACCACGTCACCCCTGCATTGACATGCTTACAATGTATAGGCATATTGATTACACAAGTTGCTGCCAACTAACTACCAGTGCATCAATATATACTTCCATTTCATTTGTGTATTATTCAAATATGATTTTGGTAAAGCCAGAACAGCAGTCATAGGTCATAGCCCCATTCCTAGCACCTTGTCTATGCTTGTCAATGGCTCAGGCAATAAGAAGTACCTTTGGCAGCGATTACAGCTGTGAGTATTTCTGGGTAAGTCTAAGAACTTTTACACACCTGGATTGAGCAACATTTGCAGATTATTCTTCAAAAATTACTCAAGCTCTGTCAAATTGGTTGTTGATAGTCGCTATACATTCAACAACCATTTTCAGGTACTGGCATAGATTTAAGTCAAAACTAACTTGGCCACTCAGGGACATTCACAGTCTTCTTGGTAAGCAACTCCAGTGTATATTTGGCCTTGTGTTTTAGATTATTATCTTGCTGAAAGGTGAAATCACCTCCCAGTGTTTGGTGGAAAGCAGTGGAAACCAGTTTTGCCTCTAGGATTCTGCCTGTGCTTAGCAACATTCCATTTCCAAGCTTAACACATCAAATTTATTTAGGACAAAATGTTAATTGCTCTGCCACATTTTTTGCATTATTACTTTAGTGCCTTTTTGCAAACATGTTTTGGAATATTTTTATGCTGTTCAGGCGTCGTTCTTTTCACTGTCAATTTGGTTAGTATTCTGGAATAACTACAATGTTGTAAACATTTGGCCATTTTCCAATAGCCGCCCTTCTTTACGAGGCATTGGAAAACCTCCCTGGTCTTTGTGGTTGAATCTGTGTTTGAAATTCACTGCTCGACCGAGGGACCTTCCAGATTATTGTATGTGTGGGGTACAGAGATGCAAGGTACTCATTCTAAAATCATGTTAAACACTATTATTGCCTACAGAATGAGAATGAATGAGTCCATGCAACTTATGTGACTTGTTATTGAACATATCTTTACTCATAAAATTATTTAGGCTTGCCATAACAAAGGGGGGTTGAATAATTAACTCAAGACATTTCAGCTTTTAATTTTTAATTAATTTGTCCCACTTTGACATTGTGCGGTATCACGTGTGACAAAATCTCAATTTAATAAATGTCAGGCGGTATCAACAAAAACATGGAAAAAGTCCAAGGGGTCTGAATACTTCCTGAAGGCACTGTATATTTCCTCTTGCTTATTTATGCTGTGAAGAAATGCACTTGAAAATGTTAATGCATATACACAACTGTTATTGTTTGTAATCAAATCATTTGTTCAGCATTGTGAAGGATGGGAGCGACAACGATGATCAGGGACGAGATACAATCCAATCGCGGATTTAGACAATGCGCCATTAATAACTGAACAAAAATATAAATGCAACATGTAACGATTTTTATAAGGAAATCCGTCAACTGAAATAAATTCATTAGGCCCTAATCTATGGATTTCACATGACTGGGAATACAGACATGCATCGGTTGGTCACAGATACCTTTAAAAAAATAAAATAAAAATAAGGCAGGGGAGTGGATCAGAAAACCAGTCAGTATCTGGTGTGACCACAGCGCAGCGCGACATCTTCTTCTCATAAAGTTGATCAGGCTGTTGATTGTGGCCTGTGGAATGCAATGGCTGTGCGAAGATGCTGGATATTGGCAGAAACTGGAACACGGCATCGTACATATCGATCCAGAGCATCCCAAACATGCTTAATGGGTGACATGTCTGAGTATGCAGGCCATGGAAGAACTGGGCCATTTTCAGCTTCCAGAAATTGTGTAAAGTGCTGAAACATGAGGTGAAGACAGTGATTGAATGGCATGACAATGGGCCTCAAGGTCTCGTCACGGTATCTCTA
Organism: Oncorhynchus mykiss; assembly: GCF_013265735.2. Lineage (NCBI taxonomy): Eukaryota > Metazoa > Chordata > Actinopteri > Salmoniformes > Salmonidae > Oncorhynchus > Oncorhynchus mykiss. Next base: position 15,816,173 of record NC_048590.1, read on the forward strand.
AGCGTTCAAATTGCCATCGATAAAATGCAATTGTGTACGTTGTCCGTAGCTTATGCTTGCCCATACCATAACCCCACCGCCACTCCGGAGCACTCTGTTCACAATGTTGACATCATCAAACACGAAGCCATACACGTTCACTGCGGTTGTGAGTCCGGTTGGACAGACTGCCAAATTCTCTAAAATGACGTTGGAGGCGTCTTCTGGTAGAAATGAACATTCATCTCTCTAGCAGCAGCTCTGGTGGACATTTCTGCAGTCAGCATGCTAATTGCTTACTCCCTCAAAACATGAGATATCGGTTTGACAAAACTACACATTTTAGAGTCACCTATTTCATTGTCCTCAGCCCAAGGTGCACCGGGTAATGATCCTGCTGTTTAACCAGCTTCTGCGATGGCACACCTGTCAGCTGGATGGATTATATTGGCAAAAGGAGAAATGTTCACTAACAGGGGATGTCAACAAATTTGTTCACAACATTTGAGAGAAATAACCTTTTTGTGCATATGGAAAATATCTGGGCTCTTTTATTTCAGCTCATGAAACCAACACTTTACATGTTGCGTTGGTATTTTTGTTCAGTGTAAAAGTCCTTTCCGATTGAGCCGACATATGCAGCAGTAAAAGTGAATAGAGTCTCCGCATTGACTTTAAGCGGTGCACTGCGGACAATGCACAACCGGATTTCATTTCAACCTTCCCAATTCCAAATCAACACCTAGCACCGAACGCTACGCACGTCATGTAGATCTGAAATAAATAGCTGTAAAAGCAAGGTAATAGTTGGTCTAGATTAACACCTAGGTGGTTGTTGCTAGTTGTATATTTGGAATTGGGCATGATGGTGAGCTGATGAGCAGTGTCTAAAATAAAAATGTCTGCCATAGGGTAAGATCACCACATCCTTTTCACTAGTTCAGATGAAATTGATGCGATACATAGACCTAGATTATGAACAATTGAATGTAAACAAATGACAGGTCAAGGTATATGACAGCACAAGGTATATGACAGCACGTATTGGTGGTGATGATGTCATCAGCCCAACAAGGACGATTTCCTCTCCAGATGTAAAGAAAAAGGGATAGGGCTAGAGGGGAGAGGAAGAAAGGGAAGGATGAGGGATGGGGCGAAAGAGGGAAACCAGATAACCCACAGGGTCCGGTTCAGTTCTTTATCCATACCTGGATGTCTTTGGGCACACGTCAAAAGTTCCTCCTGAATAACTTAACCGTAGAGTTCCTGGCTGTCTGTGTTTAGACTCATTCTGTGTATAGAAATACCGCGGCAGTCGGCCAAGCTAGAACCTCTTCATCTGTCTGCGCTCCTGTCGTCTCTGCTTCTTCTCATTCACCTCCTCTGGGGCGGCACCAGGGGTCTCGGCCGAAAACCAGGGGCCTAGGAAGTTCACCCACAGCAGGAACATTGCACGGGCCGGGGCCTGACACACACAGATTGATTAAGAGATCATCGAGGTCCATTAGAAAGGGAAAATAAACAACCAAAGAGAGAGTACAGCAAGAATGGGGTAAACGCTCACCAGCAGCCAAAGATACCAGAACCAGGAGGAGATGGTGCTGAGCACTTGTAATATGGCAGTTAGCAGGATAACATCCTTCAGATGCCTATAAGGACAAAGAATCCATCATAATGCACCACATTGCCATCGCCTCTTTGAGAGATGTACCCTTGAATGGAGATAAGGGTACCAATGTTACATGCATGTTGAACAGGCTGTAATACTCAGCAATTCTCTGTCACACACACACTGTATGTTTGCACGCTCATGTTCACGGAAACAGACACTCCTGCAGTGTGAGCACTCACTCTGCCATCCCCTGCTCCATGTTCAGATCTATTCCTCCGTCCAGCAAACTCCCATCCTCACCAAACACTGCTTTGGCCATGGCAGTCATGGAGCGGTAACTGCCCACATACACTGCTAGTGCAAACACCAGGGCAAACTACAGGGGTGGGAGATGGAGGAAGGAAGAGAGACAGGGGGAATGAGACAGTGGGGGAGAAACCAGGAAGGGAGGAGGAAAGAATACATTTAGTAATCCGCAATCGTCCCAGTTTTACTGCTCAACAGTAGAGGAGCCATCAATGTCAATAACATACACAGAATGAACTCGCTCACCCATGTCCAAAACGTTGAAGAGCTATAGAAGACCAAGAGGTTTAACGCAGTGTATATCGCCTGGGAGAGAAACAAGTGTCAGGAGCTGTACAAGTCACAATTTCCATTCAAAAGGTAACATTGACAAGGAAGATGGTGTCTTACGTTGGCTCCCAAGATTACTCTTGTGTAGAACTTGAGTGTCGCCCCATTCTCCTCGTAGATTTGCTTTTTGCCTTTAGTGCCGACCTTACCTTTGGGCTGTGTGCATTAGAAAGGCAGGCTGTTAGTGTAGTCAACATTGCATGGACCTCGGAAGTAAGATAGCTTACTAGCATCAATATGGAGACAGGCTGTGTAGGGTATGTTAACGAACGTTGGCTCAAGCTAATTAATTGGCTTTGATACACAGTTTATCATTCTATTACATGAATTAGTCAATAAGTACTTATAACCGAGGGTGAGTTAGTTGCTATGGTGTTATAAAGCATAGTAGACTCGTTATCCTATGCTCTCTGCCCAACCTGAAACATACGCAGATCAAAGATTATCCTACCGCCATTAGTTCCTCAACCCTGTACTGCTGCTGCTCCTGTCACGTACGCGTAGTAGGTACTTTTTTGACATCGACTTGTACAGTATTCGAACAATTTAGATGGACCGTTACAACACAGGCTTGACGTTCAACTGTGACGAGCTCTCGATAAAGGTAACGCGTCAGCGTTGAAGAATGACACTTCCGGCGCAGGTAAGACGTCACTAATTCAAATGACTTTCTATTCAAAATGACTTTGTTGCCACCTGGCGTCGTGAACGTGAATGCATTCAACTGGTTGTAGTTATTGCACATTTTTTGTAATTTACAAATATAACAATAGGCCAACTCAACCAGAACCATGTTGACAGCCATGCCTGACAATAACTATATAGATGCAAAATAAAACATAAGCAAATCAACCATATATACCTGCATCAAACATGGTGCCAGGTAGATGGTGATCATGAGATCAGCTCCACTCCATACTAGCAGTGTGCAGTGGAAGAGCAGCTTCACTGGGCACCTGGCCTGCAGAGTTCAGTACTACTACACCCTGTCCTGTTGGGTTATGTCTGACTGATTCGAAAGTGTATTTCCATACATTCACCACTTGAGGTCAACAACTCATAAGACAATCTTTGAATGATCACATTTTGATGAAGCCCTGACCACTGTAGTGAAATAAATAGAATTGTGACCATGTAAAATGTGTGTATAAATGTTGACCACATCACTTACTTTTTTGCATTTTTAATCCCTGAAACCAAAGATTTCCCAAGGGCTCAGGATTTAACCAAGTCAGACCATTGCAGGGTGCAGGGATGAAGCCAGCCATATCAGGAGCAGTTGAAACATGGAAAACAATGCATAATGAGCAATAAAGTATAACCTTCACTAACATTAGGAATTTACCAACTTAATTTTCATTTTATTTCACCACCTGTATTTTATCACCACCATTACCTGCATAACTTGGACTGATAGAGGATCCGTTTTGATTGCCTGCAAACACATTAAAACCATAAATGCAGTGCGAGTAAACCATTGGTGTATCTCTTGCCAGGGTCTTCAGTAGTTTGGTCAGACTGGGTATTATCTGCTGTGGCGAAATCCTTAGATGATGGGTCACGTCTGGCTTCAATGGGCTCACGGTCATCACAACATACTATTTATTCATCACTATTTTCATAATTTTCTTCAGGATTCCCTTCCAGGTCAGTCCCAGCAGGAGTTACCAGGGTCAGGTCTGATTGCTCTGGGAGTGGTATAGCAGCACCCTCATCATGACTTCCAGGGCGGCCTTCGTCAGGGTTCATTGGTGCCCATGGTACAGGCACCCGCAGCTGGGGTAACCTCTGTCTGGGGAGAGGCTGCAGGGAGGGCAGCTAACACTCAGCCCAGTCCAAGCTCTTCTCTGTCCTGGCACCCCAATGGTGGAACTAGCTTTCCCCTGAAGCTAGGACAGCAGAGGCTAAATCAATCTAAGATACATTATTCTGAACCAACACTTGCACTTGTTGTACTCTGAGAAGTGTTACCACTGGGTGGATATGTGGTTGCCCTTGCTGTCTCTGCCTGCCCTCTTTCCACAGGGATTCTCTGCCTCTAACCCTATTACAGGGGCTGAGTCACTGGCTTACTGGGGCTCTCTCATGCCGTCCCTGGAGGGGGTGCGTCACCTGAGTGGGTTGATTCACTGATGTGGTCATCGTGTCTGGGTTGCCCCCCCCCCTTGGGTTGCGCCGTGGCGGAGGTCTTTGTGGGCTATACTCAGCCTTGTCTCAGGATGGTAAGTTGGTGGTTGAAGATATCCCTCTAGTGGTGTGGGGGCTGTGCTTTGGCAAAGTGGGTGGGGTTATATCCTTCCTGTTTGGCCCTGTCCGGGGGTGTCCTCGGATGGGGCCACAGTGTCTCCTGACCCATCCTGTCTCAGCCTCCAGTATTTATGCTGCAGTAGTTTATGTGTCGGGGGGCTGGGGTCAGTTTGTTATATCTGGAGTACTTCTCCTGTCCTATTCGGTGTCCTGTGTGAATCTAAGTGTGCGTTCTCTAATTCTTTCCTTCTCTCTTTCTTTCTCTCTCTCGGAGGACCTGAGCCCTAGGACCATGCCCCAGGACTACCTGACATGATGACTCCTTGCTGTCCCCAGTCCACCTGGCCGTGCTGCTGCTCCAGTTTCAACTGTTCTGCCTTATTATTATTCGACCATGCTGGTCATTTATGAACATTTGAACATCTTGGCCATGTTCTGTTATAATCTCCACCCGGCACAGCCAGAAGAGGACTGGCCACCCCACATAGCCTGGTTCCTCTCTAGGTTTCTTCCTAGGTTTTGGCCTTTCTAGGGAGTTTTTGCTAGCCACCGTGCTTCTACACCTGCATTGCTTGCTGTTTGGGGTTTTAGGCTGGGTTTCTGTACAGCACTTTGAGATATCAGCTGATGTACGAAGGGCTATATAAATAAATGTGATTTGATTTGATTTTGTTGGGGGATTAATGCTTCTGGACACATTGGTTGAAACCATGGTTGTAACTTTTTAACTTTTTAACTTTTTATCGTTGGACATAAAAGTGTAAAAACACCAGGAAATGAGCTCCAAGTGATTTTAATTGAAGAAATCTGTTCCTAAGTATTCCTATGCCTAATAGATAGACACGTGATAATATAAAATATAAGCAAGGTTTGAAATGATTGTTTTAGTCAAACACATCTGTTTGGGCTTCTTTGCAGTCAATTTGCAGTCTACAAATGATTTGTAATTATAAACTGGGTGGTTCGAGCCCTGAATGCTGATTGGCTGACAGCCATGGTATACCACAGGTATGACAAAACATTTATTTTTACTGCTCTAATTACATTGGTAACCAGTTTATAATAGCAATAAAGCACCTCTGGTGTTGTGGTATATGGCCAATATGCCAATATAAGGGCTGTATCCAGGCACTCCACCGTTGCATCGTGCATAAGAACGGCCCTTAGCCGTTGTATCTTGGCCATATACAGTGCATTCGGAAAGTATTCAGACCTCTTCACTTTTTGTAACATTACAGGCTTAATCTAAAATTAATTAAATACATGTTTGTCCTCTACACACAATACCCCATAATGACAAACCGAAAAACGTTTTTGAAATTTTTGCAAATTCATTCAAATAAAATCATAAATACCTTATTTACATAAGTATTCAGACCCTTTGCTATGAGACTCAAAATTGAGCTCAGGTGCATTATTTCCATTGACCATCCTTGAGATGTTTCTACAACTTGATTGGAGTCCACCTGTGGTCAATTCAATTGATTGGACATGACTTGGAAAGGCACACACCTGTCTAAATAAGGTCCCACAGTCGACAGCGCACATCAGAGCAAAAACCAAGCCATGAAGTCGAAAGAATTGTCTGTAGAGCTCCGAGACAGGATTGTGTCGAGGCACAAATTTGGGGACGGGTACCAAAACATTTCTGTAGCAGGTCCAAAAGAACATAGTGGCCTCCATCATTCTTAAATGTCAGAAGTTTTAAACCCCAAAGACTTCCTAGAGCTGGCCGACCAGCCAAACTGAGCAATCCGGGGAGAAGGTCCTAGTCAGGGAGGTGACCGAGAACCCGATGGTCACTCTGACAGAGATCCAGAGTTCCTCTGTGGGGATTGGAAAACCTTCCAGAAATTCCACCAATCAGGCCTTTATGGTAGAGTGGCCAGACGGAAGCCACTCCTCATTAAAAAGCACATGACAGCCCCCTTATTTCTTAATTATGTTCTGGCCCGCCGACCATCCGCTCAAGAAAAAAAAAATCAGTCCGCGGATGAATCTAGTAGATGATCCCTGCTCTAAGGGCTGAACCACCACTGCCAAATGATGTTTCTCTGCCTGAAAGCTTGACTTGTAGTTACAAAATGTTCCTTCATCCTGGGTGAATCCATAGCAACCAGATGTCTGGTGGCAGTTTCCCTTGAATTGAAACCACTGGAGTCACTCATCCTATGATTAAACTCCTAGGAGAGGATCTGTCTAACCCAGGCTTGAGGAGGCTAACCTGGGCATACTCTCTGGTCTCATTGCTCAAGTCAATACTAATTGGTGCTATCACTTTGGGCAAGGAGACGCATACCTGAGTATTTCTGTTGGACTGGTCTACTAGCTGCATACCTGTTGAAAGCCTGTAGTAAACTTGGAGCATTCTTACCTTGTTGAGCATCGACAATTTACACAGGTAACTAGCGCTGAAAAAAGCAACAACCTGGTCTCAGAGCATTTCGTATTATTATTTTTGTAAATCCGAGACACTCCATTTAGTATGATACGTTACGTTTCGTATGGTATGTATTCATTTGTAGATGTCCATCATCCATGTCGTATGATATGTTATGAATTAGAATTTGTATGATATATCTGGCACTGCCTTAGGTCTATTCCCCAGGCAGTATTAATGTCCGTACGCTACTCGTGTCCTGTAATGCGCGCTGTTACGGTTATTATTAAACTCACTACCTGCACTTGCTTCCCGTCTCCCAGTGTCATTGTTACAGAACACAGCCTCAACAAATGGAAGCAGCAGGAAATGAGGACCTCTCCCAGACGGTCGACGAACAGGGAAACCTACTTCGTAAGCACCACGACCAGCTGACGCAACTGGGGATGGCTATGGATGAGGTTCTTTGCCGTCGTCAACATCTTGAACATGCCTGCAAGGTGTTGCCTTCCACTGGCGGAGGATACTCTGCCACCAGTCGACCCAGCGAGCCAGCACATCAGTTTATTCAGCAGTCTGCCCAGGTCAGCGATGCCCGTTTGTCCCTTCTGGACAAATGCGATGTAACCCCATCTAAATGCCGTGGCTTCCTTCTCCAGCGCTCCCTCTATTCTGAGGATCAGATGGGAGCCTCAACCACAGAGAGGTCAAAGGTTGCCACGGTTATTTCTCTGCTGACTGGGCGGGCGTTGGAGTGGGTTACGGCCGTCTGGGAGAGGAGGTGCTGGCTTCGTAAGAGGGGTTCATGGCTCTGTTCAGAGCTATTTTTTATCATCCACTGGAGGACAGAGAGAGGGGTGAGTGCCTACTCCAACTAGGGCAGAATGACCAGACCTCTGCCGAGTATGCGCTCACCTTCCGGACTGTCACAGCATCCAGTCGATGGAATGAGGGAGCACTCCATACGCTATTCATAAGAGGACTACGCGAGGAGGTCCAAACGGAACTGGCATGTTATGACGACAACCTCTCCACTCATTGATGGCCATCCGGTTGGATAACCTACTTCGGGTGCGTTGGTACCCACATTGCTTCTCTCCCTCAGTGAACACTCTGTAGCAGAGCCTGAACCTTTGGAGGTAGGGGTCACACGCCTCCAAGCGGAGCGACGCAGAGACAACTGAGGCTCCGTCTCGATTGTGGTCAATGGAGGGCACCAGCTTCAGCAGTGCCTGGTACATCCCAACCCGGAATCCATGAGGGGGATGGTCACGTGATTTTCCACATCCTGGGGCAGGTGTGAGTATCCCATCTTCATCAGTTTCTGCTAAACCCTTTTCAGTGTCGCTCACACAAGCTGGCTGTCCCTCACGTACTGTTTCTACAGCAACAGTGGATTCCGGTGCCGTGGGAAACTTGACTAGACCCTTGCCGCCTCTCTGAACATCCCCCTCATACCCGCTCTCCTCTCCGTTTCAGGTTCAAGCCCTTGATAATTGGCCACTAGTATCCGGTTCCATCACTCACCACTCACCGTGGAGTCCATTCATCAGGAAAACATCTCCCTCATTACTAGTGCACCAGCTCACAAGATCATCCTTGGCCTCCCATGGCTCCAACGCCATAACCCCACCCTCATGGTTGAGGATGAGAATCAGACTGGTCACCCGAATGCCAAAGGACCTGTGTTCCTCTTGTCATAGTTCCTGTGCTCTGGGACGTAGATGTGGACTTTCGCCAGGCTCTGGAGAAGGAAACCTGCTCCCACTACCTGAGCGCATCTACGTTGCCACTGGGATAAGGGAGAAACTATTGACCTGGGCACACACAGCTGTGTCACTGGACATCCTGGGATCACCCGCACTAAACAATTGCTCTCCGAAAAATATTGGTGTCCCACCTTGCCGCAGGACGTTACACTCTACATCAACTCCCGTTCTGTGTGCCCAAACAAAGTCTCCCGGCACGCTCCAGCATGGAAACTCCTCCCCCTTCCTGTGCCTCAGCATCCCTGGTCTCATCTGTCCATTGACTTTTGTTACCGATCTCCCCTCTGACGGTTTCATAACCAGTCTGGTGGTTGGGGACAGAATTTTGTTTCATCCCTCTAGCCTCCCTACCACTCTCCAGGTTAATGAGGCACTGTTTCAGCAGGTCTTCCGGCATTATGGCCTTCCGGAGGACATAGTCGCCAACCGTGGCCCCCAATTCACATCTAGGGTATGGAGAGCCTTTTCGGAGAAGCTCAGGGTCACAGTCAGCCTCACTTCTGGGTATAGGCCTCAGTCAAACAGGCAGGTGGAGAGGATGAACCAGGCGCTGGGGAGGTCCAGGAGACACTGACAGGACTGGCAGGGGGAGGGGGCCCAAATCCTTCCATGGGCAGAGTATGCCCAGGATTCGTTACATCACTCCTCCACCGGGCTGACTTCCTATTAGCCGGCCCTGGCTCCGTGGACCCCAGGCCAGACCGAAAGCTTCAGCGGCAGATGAGTGGTTTATGCGTGCAGAAGTGTGGAGCGACGCTCACGTGAGACCGTCCACCATCAGAAGAAGCAGGCAGACCGACTCCCGTGTTCCATCTTGGTGATCATGTTTGGCTCTCTACCAGGAACCTACCACTCTGCCTGCCCTGCAAGAAGCTGAACCCCCGGTTTGTGGGAAAGTTTAAGATTCTCCGGAGGGTCAATGAGGTGACTTATAGGTTACAGCTCCCCAGAGACTACCGCACCTGACCTTTTATTTCTCCCTTCTCAGGCCGGTGGTTCCTGTCACGTCTCCCCTCTAGCGTCCCAGGTTTACTAACGACCGGTCCTGGCAACATCCTTACGCGCACCTGCTCCTCATGATTAGGCTCACCTGGACTCCATTTCTCTTCTCATTATATCTCATTATATCTGCCTATATCCCCTATATCTGGCACTCCCTTAAGTCTATTCCCCAGGCAGTAATAATGTTCCATCACTTGTTTTGCTTTGTTCTGTTACGTTTATTTAACTCACTACCTGTACTGGCTTCCCGTCTCCCAGCATCGTCGTTACAATAAGGCAGATTTTGAGCTTTCTCCTAAAATTTAGGATGTTGATTATTTGACAATGATTTGATAGTAATTTCTTCCTTTGCAACTCAATTTTTATATCCATTAGTGATGGCTGTAGGTTACTCTTGTAAATGGGCTTGACATATCCATGGTGCTAAACAAAGTGTAATGGCTCCTGTTAACACAAAGAATAGTTTGTTTTCCTGTGTAGTGCATCTGGTTAAGGCCAATGTAGTCATGTCACAACATGGCCTTTGAACTTTCACCATTGGTATGCTAATGTTGGTTGCTGTAAACTGAGATGCTAATACATAGAATTTTCAAATTGCTAGCCCTAAACACCTAAAATGTTATTTATATTTTCTGTTTAAAATTCCAGAGTTTTACAATTACAAAATTGCTATTTCCAAGGCAAATTAATTTTCTCAGGGAAGGAGTAGGTTTTATTTATTTTTAAATACTGTATCTTTTATATTCATTACTGATAAAACCATATCAGAAGTTGCTATTGAACAATCGGATAAACATGTTAATTATTTTACAAAAGAATGGAGCACTCCTTTCTAGCTTGCAGGAAAGGTGCTAACTACGAACATTTGCATGTCTAAAGAAGACAATGCTACCCACCAAAAGGACACTGCTGAAGTGATGCTGATAGGACCATGAACTGCTGGTCTGAATGTCTACAGTGCTGGCTGTCCAGTTTTGAACAGTTCTGATGCAGAATCAATGTGTTCAAGACGATTTGGTAGGGCAGCCCCCGAAGTGCCTTATCAACTGAATACAAGAATTTACTCTGGTGTTAGTGAGAATGCTATTCATTGACTACAGCTCAGCATTCAACACCATAGTGATGATCTTTGAGGGCACTAAGCTAAGGACGCTGAGACTAAACACCTCTCTCCGCAACTGGATCCTGGACTTCCTGACGGGCCACCCCCAGGTGGTAAGGGTAGGTAACAACACATCCGCCACACTGATCCTCAACATGGAGGCCCCTCAGGGGTGTGTGCTTAGTCCCCTCCTGTACTCTCTGTTCACTAATGACTGCACGGACAGGCACGGCTCCAACACCATCATTAAGATTGCTCATGACACAACATTGCCTGATCTCCGACAATGACGAGATAGCCTATGGAGAGGTCAGAGACCTGTCCTGGAACCACACGGCCAACAACCTCTCCCTCAAAGTGATCAAGACAAAGGAAATTATTGTGGACTACAGGAAAAGGAGGACCAAGCATGCCCTCATTCTCATTGACAGGCTCATTGACAGGGCTGCAGGTTCAAGTTCCTTGGTATCCACATCAACAAACTAACATGGTCCAAACACACAAAGACAGTCGTGAAGAGGGCACGACTATTCCCCTTCAGGAGACTGAAAAGATTTGGCATGGGTCCTCAGATCCACAAAAGGTTCTACAGCTGCACTATCGAGAGCATGGTTGCATCACTTCCTCGTATGGCAACTGCTCGGCCTCAGACCGCAAGACACTACAGAGGGTAGTGCGTACGGCCCAGTACATCACTGGGACCAAGCTTCCTGCCATCCAGGACCTGTATGTCAGAGGAAGGCCCAAAAAATTGTCAAAGACTCCAGCTACACTGTTTTCTCTGCTACCACATGGTAAGCGTTACCATAGCACCAAGTCTAGGTCCAAGAGGCTTCTAAGCAACTTCTACCCTCAAGCAAGAAGACTCCTGAACATCTAATCAAATGGCTACTCAGACTATTTGCATTCCCCCCTCCTTTTTACACTTCTGCTACACTCTATGCATAGTCACTTTAATAACTCTACATGTACATATTACCTTGACTACCTGGTGCCCCCACACATTGACTCTGTACTGGTACCCCCTGTATATAGCCTCGCTATTGTTATTTTACTGCTGCTCTTTATTTTATTTCATTGCAATTTATTTTAAACTGCATTGTTGGTTAAGGGCTTGTAAGTAAGCATTTCACTGTAAGGTGAAATACCAAATACCTGTTGTATTTGGCGCATAAAATTTGATTTAAACAGTCTCTGATCTTGCTAACCCCCAGTGTCTCACCTCTGAGAAGCAGTTCTGTTGTGATTACATCACGTAGGGCTGAATTACAGTAATACTATTGGTCAACAACTCAGATTTTGAATCCTAACAACTCAGATGCTTATAAAAGGGTCTTAGATTCATTGTCTCTTTCTCTTACGTTTCTGACCTGCGCTGGTGAGATACCTGCACTCTTTCTCTCCAATGGGCCATGGCCATTTCTTTCTCTCTGACCATGCTTAGAGTAATGCCTTGTAATGCTTTGTAACTTAAGCGTATGCCTTTTATGTTATCATTCAGTTTACAAAGTAATTAAATACACTTGTATTTAGAATTCCATTCTCAGACATTTGTTCATTGCCTATTACTGTAACTCAGCTATAGTGTTCTTGCATTTAACTATTTATCTTATGGAGTCAGTTAATGGGCTAATTACAGTCTTAAGTCGAATGTGAGCTATATACTGTATATACAAAGCATTACTGCCCACTACATCATTGTTTAATGTAACACAGAAGCATAGACCACTTAAATACATAGCATTTACATAACGCCTGTATAAAAATCCAAGTCAATATGAGTGTGAACAACATAACCCCTGATTAAATTACATGCTTAGCATTGCTCAGAAAACAAAAGTGATCAAAGACAAGTCAGACATATTGCCTTTAAAATCCCTCTCCAATGGTTGTCCTGTGGAAAATAAACTCTTGCTTCAAGTAAGTGCATCGTTTTTCACTGGTTAAGAACATGGTCTTACATAAAATAGCATGAACGCTGTAGGCTGGATGGAAGAGCTTCTACTAACTAAAGCGTTTTGAGGAGTTACCGTTTTGGACCCAGAAGAACCAGTCCAATACATTTCCCTCTCCACCTAATATATTAAACCGATTCTAGCCTCTGTGCCAGTCTGTTTCCTCTTCAGCGAAGTCCTTGTTGACCACAAAAATAGTCTGCACCCGGAAAGAGCACTTGGGATACAAAGACAACAAGGCATATTTCAGTATTCATAATTACATCCCCATTTCCCAATCATATCTTATTTGCATTACCCATGAAGAGCTTTAAAAATTGCACTTTTCATAAGGAAACATCCCCCTTTGGACTCATTCCCAGAGAAACAGAGCTCGAGCTAGCTACCGTGTTGACTATCATGGTTGAAAGGAACCTCAAGTTGAAGCCAACGAAGCTTTGAACGCTTAACCATGCGCTCTGAGAGCATCGGCATTGCTCTAGAAATTCAACTTTATACTTGTCGTCAACCCTCCTCCATGCTTTCAAAGGAAGTTGTTAGCAGAAAATATATTGTCATGAAGTAGAAGCACCATCACATGAAATGGCAGTAGCACAACACACTTCACCGTCAGTCTCTGGCTGAGCTCCCAATACTCACATTTCCTCAAGACCTTTCCTTCATTAGCACTGATGGGTGAAAGGACTGGATAGGGGCTCCCTTGACATTGCTCTCACATGTCATGTCCAGGCAGACCAGTGGCAGTATAACCACATCAGTGGTTTATGGAGGAAAGGGGATGAGGAAATGAAGCTATTGAGACACACCTTCCCTCTTCCCTGTCCCTCATTTCTCTGGGGCCTTCCCCAAGTCATAGATGGCTTTATTCTCCAGGATCTCCACTTTCTCCCCTGCAGGGATCAGTGTGTTGGCCACCATGGCCCTGGTCACTGATTGGATGGGGATGAACATCGCTGTGGGAAACATGGACGAAAAAGGGCCCAGGACCTTCCTGGCAAACCATTCAGCAGGCTGGCTCTCCTGCCTGTCGACCATCAGCACCCTGGGAGGAAAAACAAGAGAAAAATAATTCAGTTGAGTTGTTACAAGTGAAATAACTTACGGCATCAAAATATCTCAGAGTGAACACTGTGTTTACATCATGTGATCACTGGAGAAATGTGTATATTGCTAATCATGACATTGGTGTGAGATATTCACCTATGGTCACCATTTCTTTTGCCATGACTGATAAGGTGATGAACAAGTGAGTCTTTTCTGCTAAGAAACATTTTTTACACGTGACTAATGAAAATGAGACTTACGCAGGGCGATAGATGGAGTACCTCTCGAAGCCCAACGGCTCAATGTCTGCCTCCACTTGTCCCTGGAGAAGCAAACATCTGCATTAACCAAACAATATGCAGCACTTCATCAAGTAGCTTTACGAGAGAGGCTGAAAGAGTCCTTATGAAAGGCTATAAATTAGGTGTCTTTACTCAGGTGAACATTTTGTGTATTACCTTCACTTTGAGATAGAGAAAACCACTGGTTTTGTCAGCCCCTTTAGAAGACTCTAGGTTGAAGTGTGAGCAGCCCCCTGCCTTGGCGAGCTCCGCTGACTTCAGGACGTAGTCATGGTCAACACGGATGAATCCATCCTACAATGACAGAAAGATAAGAGAAACTATGTGACATTAATCTGCATTTGAACACATTATCCAAGCAGGTTGTGTATGGTGTGTCGTTCAATATCCTTTCAGCAAGCCATGACACCCACCATCTCCGATTGTTCTGGAATCGTTTCTGTAGTTAGAAACATAAGAATTTCTGCATCATTATTTTGTTGAAATATAATTTGATCGCTGAGAAATTAAGATGATTGACTGTACCCAATTGGCCCTTTTTAATTTATAGGATTCATATAATATTAAATAAATATAGCACCTAACATCCGATTTGGAACAAACTTGTTTCTAACAATGAGTAAGACATGAGCAATCTAAAATAATAGTCAAAAGACATCAACCGGACCCCGAACACCCCACGCCAATCCCAACCCAACAACGACAATATAGTATCAGTTCTCTACGTCAGAGAAGTAGTATTGATCTGTTTCTTCATTCTATGTCATGTATTCTCAGTGAATTTGGTAGTGATTTTTTTTTCTGTTCAGATAATTTAGTCTTTGAAATTGTTAGGTTTATGTCCCATCCTACATCCTGATATTACCAGGTTCTGACCACTGGATGGTGCAGTTTCTGCTATTAGGGGATAAAATAAATAAATAATACAACCCCCCTCAATGTTAATAAAGGGATAGTTCACCAAAATTACTTAACTTTTTCACCTAATAGCAAGAACAGCACCATCTCATGGTCAGAACCTGATAATATCAGGATGTAGGACGGGACTTAACATAACTTTAATTAATAACTTATCTGAACTGGTGGTGGGGGGGGGAACACCACATTCACTGGGAATACATGACAGAGTGTGAAGAAACAAACATACTGCTAGAAACACACTACTTGTCAGACACAGAAAACTGATACTATATACTTGGCGTGGGGTGTCTGTTGGTGGCTTTGATCATTGGATAAATCATTGTTAGATGATGATCCTAGAAATTAAAAATGGCCAATTTGGATGCAATCAATTAGCCGACACCACAAATGATTTTTAAATAAAATAATGTTGCCCGAATGCTAATCTTATCCGTCTCAAAAAACAAAAATTAGTTGAGAAAAATCTGAGATGGTGGGTGTCGAAATCCTCTTTCTTTTGACCCTGGTGGTACATGTTCACAGGGGTCTCTACATCATTGGCCATGAACTCACAGCCCCTGCTTTGGCTTTGGTCGTTCCCAGGCAGCAGTAGCCAACATCATGCCCTTGGAATGCTGCAGCATAGTCATTCAGTTTCTCAAAGTCCACCACCTCCTGCACCTGAAAGATGACAGAGAACAGGCCAATCTTTATAATGGATGTAGGCTTCTTGTGGGCTTTGTTGTAGTCTGCACACACATTTAAATGGTATTGAATGTTTAACTTTATTCAAAGCTCATGGTAGGGTGTTAGGTGACGCGACAAACAATGGACGCTATACGAGAATTCTACAAAAACAATTAATCATTTGAAAACATAAATGTGACAGTTGTTACCCATGTCGAAAAATCCGAAAAGCAAGTGCCGTGCAAAGAATGTTGAAATCTGTGGAAACAGCCCTTTTTGTCAAACCTGCGGAATCGGTGTGTTCTTATTTGCTCTTTGCGATGGGTATTCCTCAACCTACCAGAGAAAGATCGATGTGACACTGTATTGCCTAGAAGTATGGGTCAGTCCTGAGGGTGTGTCACGTTCATGCGATGTCTTTTGACTGAAATATAAGGTAAAAAGTTTCCTTATTGTAATTAGGTATAGCTCTTTTTAAGAATTTAAAATATATATTTTTAAATAATCTCTGTTCTGCATCAACCTTAGCCCTTGACCATGACTCAGTACCATTACATTAGATATGAGTCATTGGATGAAGGCATCTCTTTTAGGGTGTGGTTTTGTTAAGAGCCGCAACGCTCGGTCTGAACATTAACACGCATCGCTCGTTCTACAGTTTTGGAAGCACAAGGACCTTATATTTCATATCTATGAGAAATTATACAAAAATAAATAAAGGTTAAGTTGATACATGCCTTTTATAGGGTTAGGGTTCCCACATGGTCATATTTCCACGTTACAGAGCTTGTTTATGGAAAACAGCTCATACCCTAATAGAACAGTTTCTGCTCCACCAAATGACCCAGCAGACTGGCCCACAGTCTTAACAGACTTTATGAGGACTGAGTTAGTGCGCAGAGGTCCATTCCAACCAGGACTGGATTGATCTTACCCTAAAGACAAATCTAGAAGAGGTTTCCATTCAGGCTTATTACAGAGACAGCTGTCAAATTTAGAAAAGATTACCAGGAGCTGGCTTTCATGATCTAAAACAACACTGTGTATCATTTTTGCTGTAAGCTCTTTTCTACAAAAAAAAGACTACAAAATAATAAAGGAAGGCGTGAATCACTGGTCAAATATCAACACCATGAGGGTAGTCCTGAACACACAGACAATATGATTAAGTGGAGACAACTTGATCTGCTCCTAAGTCGGACTCTTGACCAGATACAAATGACAATGTTGGAGGCAGAAAGAAAGAGATGGCGGGATGTCTTTACACGTTTAGTAAGTATACCCAGTCTCTGGATGAAATAAACCTAGCATTCAGGGGTTCATCAGACAAATTCCTACAAACAGATAATGGAAACTTCCTAAAAAGAGGTTGAATTACTGGCAATATTTTACCCGGTTATGGAAAATCTCAGCAAAATTAAAGATGGAGATACAGTGCCTTGCGAAAGTATTCGGCCCCCTTGAACTTTGCGACCTTTTGCCACATTTCAGGCTTCAAACATAAAGATATAAAACTGTATTTTTTTGTGAAGAATCAACAACAAGTGGGACACAATCATGAAGTGGAACGACATTTATTGGATATTTCAAACTTTTTTAACAAATCAAAAACTGAAAAATTGGGCGTGCAAAATTATTCAGCCCCTTTACTTTCAGTGCAGAAAACTCTCTCCAGAAGTTCAGTGAGGATCTCTGAATGATCCAATGTTGACCTAAATGACTAATGATGATAAATACAATCCACCTGTGTGTAATCAAGTCTCCGTATAAATGCACCTGCACTGTGATAGTCTCAGAGGTCCGTTAAAAGCGCAGAGAGCATCATGAAGAACAAGGAACACACCAGGCAGGTCCGAGATACTGTTGTGAAGAAGTTTAAAGCCGGATTTGGATACAAAAAGATTTCCCAAGCTTTAAACATCCCAAGGATCACTGTGCAAGCGATAATATTGAAATGGAAGGAGTATCAGACCACTGCAAATCCACCAAGACCTGGCAGTCCCTCTAAACTTTCAGCTCATACAAGGAGAAGACTGATCAGAGATGCAGCCAAGAGGCCCATGATCACTCTGGATGAACTGCAGAGATCTACAGCTGAGGTGGGAGACTCTGTCCATAGGACAACAATCAGTCGCATATTGCACAAATCTGGCCTTTATGGAAGAGTGGCAAGAAGAAAGCCATTTCTTAAAGATATCCATAAAAAGTGTTGTTTAAAGTTTGCCAGAAGCCACCTGGGAGACACACCAAACATGTGGAAGAAGGTGCTCTGGTCAGATGAAACCAAAATTGAACTTTTTGGCAACAATGCAAAACGTTATGTTTGGCGTAAAAGCAACACAGCTGAACACACCATCCCCACTGTCAAACATGGTGGTGGCAGCATCATGGTTTGGGCCTGCTTTTCTTCAGCAGGGACAGGGAAGATGGTTAAAATTGTTGGGAAGATGGATGGAGCCAAATACAGGACCATTCTGGAAGAAAACCTGATGGAGTCTGCAAAAGACCTGAGACTGGGACGGAGATTTGTCTTCCAACAAGACAATGATCCAAAACATAAAGCAAAATCTACAATGGAATGGTTCAAAAATAAACATATCCAGGTGTTAGAATGGCCAAGTCAAAGTCCAGACCTGAATCCAATCGAGAATCTGTGGAAAGAACTGAAAACTGTTGTTCACAAATGCTCTCCATCCAATCTCACTGAGCTCGAGCTGTTTTGCAAGGAGGAATGGGAAAAAATTTCAGTCTCTCGATGTGCAAAACTGATAGAGACATACCCCAAGCGACTTACAGCTGTAATCGCAGCAAAAGGTGGCGCTACAAATTATTAACTTAAGGGGGCTGAATAATTTTGCACGCCCAATTTTTCAGTTTTTGATTTGTTAAAAAAGTTTGAAATATCCAATAAATGTCGTTCCACTTCATGATTGTGTCCCACTTGTTGTTGATTCTTCACAAAAAAATACAGTTTTATATCTTTATGTTTGAAGCCTGAAATGTGGCAAAAGGTCGCAAAGTTCAAGGGGGCCGAATACTTTCGCAAGGCACTGTACATGCTCATTACCTTGGGAAGCACACACAGAATGAGCTGATACAGATTGTGGGTGACAAGATTCTGGAAGCAATAGTGACTCAAGTAAGAGACTCAAAGTACTTCTCCATTATCTTGGACTGTACAGCTGACATTAGTCACCGGGAGCAAATGTCCATTCTTCTGAGACGCGTGGCTTTAAAGGGAAAGCCAGAGATCAAGGAGCACTTCCTTGGCTTTGTGAATGTTGAGGTTACAACAGGCTTGAAATCTGTCCACTGTCATCTTAGATAAGCTGAACGAGCTGAAGATTCCATTTGAAGATTGCAGAGGGCAAGCTTATGATAATGGGGCCAACATGAAGGGCAAGCACCAAGGAGTACAAGCCAGACTACAAAAAAAAAAGAAATCCTAGAGCCGTGTTCGTCCCATGTGGAGCACATACTCTGAACCTTGTCATTGCAGATGCTGCCAGATCTCCAAAAAATATGCAGTTTTTTGGGGGGGGCATGTGCAAAAGCTCTACGCCTTTTCAGCGGGCACACAAAGATCTCTCTCTCTCTCTCTCTCTCTCTCTCTCTCTCTCTCTCTCTCTCTCTCTTGACCTCTGAATGCTCGCTATGAAAAGCCAACTGACATTTACTCCTGAGGTACTGTTGCACCCTCTAAAATCACTGTGATTATTATTTGACCCTGCTGGTCATCTTTGAACCTTTGAACATCTTGAAGAACAATCAGGCCTTAATGGCCAAGTCCTGTTATAATCTCTACCCAGCACAGCCAAAAGAGGACTGGACACCCCTCAGAGCCTGGTTCCACTCTAGCTTTCTTCCGTTCTAGGGAGTTTTTCCTAGCCACCATGCTTCTACATCTTCATTGCTTGCTGTTTGAGGTTTTAGGCTGGTTTTCTGTATAGCACTTTGTGACATCAGCTGATGTAAAAAGGGCTTTATAAATACATTTGACTTGATTTGGTGCCAGAAGCTCGTTCTTGAGAACTCAATCGCTCTTTGATAGCAGATTGTAGTCGCACTTGTTGTCTTGTGGACAACATTCTACTGTAGCTGCTATACATTTACTTTCGATGTGGTCAGATTCAAATGTAATTGTATTGTGATGACTTCCATTCTGTTTCACTTCCATGGTGATTGTATGTTAGCTATTTTCAAATCAACCACATTTGTTTGTGATATCATCACATTATAATTAAATAATTCTCACCCTCTTGAATGACCATGGCAATGGCAATCATGTAAAATCAGCTGCATATTTAACCCACCAATATAGAGGCACAGTTTGAATTCACTCAGAAATGCAACAATCACCACCGATATGTTATGGTATGAAAACAATTACTCATTATAAGCTATGCTGTTATGATGTTACAAAGTGTTGCAAAATGTGAATGTGTTAGACACTGAATATTTAGATGTGGTATGTGAAAGTACTGAAAACAGGGCAATTGAGTGTGGTCACTTCCTCTGTGAGCAATATGTTCCTTTCCTCAGACCTCCAGGGGTTTTCATGAACTCAACCCCACTAAAACACAAAAAGCAAGTGAGTCACATGCTATGAATTAATCAACAACCCATGATTTCAACACCCTTACCATTTAAAACACAAGACATCGACTCCATACTGGCCAACGCCATACAAAACACAAAGCGAGAAATTATCTTTGAGAGATGCCAGCAGAAAGAGTACAGAACGTGACAGAAAGAGAAAGAGAGGGGTTGATAGAAGAGACCTTTAACTGGCACTCTGCTGAAATGAAATGAAAGTGAAAAATCTTCTCTTTGTTCTTTAGCAGTGGGTGCTAATTGGAGCTAGCGGTGGGGTGGAGGGCTGGCTCTGGGCCCATGACTATCACACCTGTTGAGACATTGTCCCCCGCATTGATCAGACAGGAAGTCGAATGGAGGAAGCAGCGGCTGACGCCACAGTGGATGTATGGCAGCAGCGGGGATCCATTTTCTTTTCAGAGACCCGCGGTTGGATATTGGAACTGGAAGTGCCATTGATGGTCAATGCCAATGGTTAGTGACTTTGACCATCGACTAGGTTACCTAAGAAGACTTTGTGGATTATTTCCATGGGGTAAGTCGTATGGCTAATGCATAGGTTGATATTTTGAATTTAAATCAAATAAAATGTTTGTGACTGTCAATCAACAGTTATGCCTGTAACATGTCTCAGGGGTCAAGTAATTGATTGGTTCTTGAATTTAACACTGAGTAGTAGGATGATGCAATAAGACAAGGTTTGAGGTTAACCACTGTACTTTTTGTCCCCGTCCTGCCCCACTGACACACACACTCACATACACTCAGCTTAGGGTTTAGGAAGAACACAGCTCCCGTGACTCCAGAGTGTGATGCTAATGATGCCAATTAATGGACCCTGACAGCACAATCTGCTGCCCATTGTCTCCCAATCAGTAGCTCTGCTGCCCACATGGGCCAGAGATGAGACTGGAGGCTTATTCTCAGGATATGTGTGTTCTCTCTCTCTCTCTGTGTGTGTGTGTGTGTGTGTGTGTGCGTGTGTGTGTGTGTGTCCATGACCCATGGGAGAGGGATTAGTTCAATTAGAGTGAGCCTGTCAAGTCGAGATGAGGGGTTTGACGGTCTAATGGTTCACTGGTCCATGTGGCAGTCAGTGTGTGTTTGTGTGTCGTGAGACGTACATCATTAGACTTGGTTGTTGCCTTTATTTGTTGCTGTCGTTCCTGATTAAACTGGTGGTAACAATAGTCCATATGATGCCCTGTGCTTTTCTATATCAGTGACCTTCTGGTGGGATATCCATTCATTGTCATAAATTTCAATTCTAATTCATCTCAATTCATCACCTTTTTCATGAATGTTTTCCTGAAAAGGAAACGGGCCAAGTAGCCACATGAATGCATGCAAGCTTAAGATCACAGAACAACACATTATTTAACTGTCAATAACCTAATAGTTTTCCTAAATCCATGTTTCTCTGTTTTACAGTTTACACATCATCTTTGATGTCACTCGGAAGCTGAATATCGGCGAGAAGCATTCTATTTCGAACCATTCAATGAAATGATGAATCATCATAGCGAGATCACTTCAAACACACAAAGCAACCAGCTGCAACACTTCTGATTGGTCGAAACAGCATCTCAATAGAAAGACTCCGAACTTTCCTCCTTTCTTACAGACTCAGACATCAGGCACAGTGACTGCATATTGTTCCCAGAGCTAAGCAGAGCATCAATGCAGCTTTCCTGCCCATAGAGCCTTAGACTAAGCAGCACCGAGAGCTGCTTTTCCTGGCCTAGGAAACAATAGGGTCATTAAATGAGCAAACAGATTAGAGCAGGTTTCAACAGGGGGATCCAGGAAGGGTCTGGAGAAGGATAGGTCTCCTACCAGCTCCCAGCAGGTAGAGATAATACTAGGGGAAACACTGGCACATCTGGCCTGCCTGCTGCTATACAGTGTATCACTATAGGAGGATGAGATGGAGGGGTTTCTTGTCATTCAGACCCGCTGATGTTAAATCCCCTCCTATTCTGTGTAGGACGAATGTCAAAGACAAGCCTCCCAGCCCATAGTGTAAGAGGATGCATATTGGCGCACTTGATTGCCTATTAAATGGAGATTGGAGATAGTGTATTGCTGTCTGGTGTTGTGTTGGACCTGTGTGGCTCAGTTGGTAAGAACATGTGGTTCAATCAAATCAAATTATATTTGTCACATGCGCTGAATACAACGGGTGTACACTTCACCCTGAAATGTCTGCTTATGAGTTCTTCCTAACAATGCAGAGTTAAACAATTATAATAAAAAGATAAATAGTAAAAAATGAAATACACAAGACTGAGATTATATATAAGGAGTACCAGTACCAGATCAATGTGCAGGTGTATGAGGTATTTGAGGTAGATATGTACAGTCCATGAAGGCAGGGTAAAGTGACAGGCATCAGGATAGATAATAATAAGAGTCAAATAAATAACAGAGTAGCAGCAGCATATGATGAGTATAAAAGTGTGTGTGTGTGTGTTTGTGTTGTGTCAGTATGTGTGTGTATGTGTGTTTGTGTTGTGTCAGTATGTGTGTGTATGTGAATGTGTGTGTTTTTTTTTGTGTGTGTGAGTGAGTGTGTATAAGCCCCCCCACCCCCTTTTGCCCTCAGAATAGCCTAAATTCATGGGGGGCATGGACTCTACAAGGTGTCAAAAGCATTTTGACACCTTGTAGAGGGGATGCTGGGCCATGTTGACTCCCATGCTTCCCACAGTTGTGTCAAATTGGCTGGATGTCCTTTGGGTGGACGGTCATTCTTGATACACACAGGAAACTGTTGAGCGCGAAAAACCCAGCAGTGTTGCAGTTCTTGACACAAACCAGAGGCACTTAAATATTTTGTCTTGCCCATTCACCCTCTGAATGGCACACACATACACAGTCTCTCAAGGCTTAAACATCCTTATTTAACCTGTCACCTCCCCTTCATCTACACTGATTGAAGTGGATTTAACAAGTGACATCAATAAAGGAGCATAGCTTTTACCTGGATTCACCTGGTCAGTCTCTCTTTCTAGATTTTAGGGGCAAGGCCGTTTGGCCTTCAAGAGATGCCCAATCTACCTGGGAACCAAGGCCATCTTCTAGGGCACCATAGCCATTAAACAATAAAGCCAATTAAATGTATTAGAAAACCGAAAAACACTAGCTATTCTGTTAAGAATGTAGATAAATAACTTGCCTGTCAAAGTGTAGGTGATATATGCGTATTGGCTACAGCCTCACATGTCCACACCAAAGCTGACATTAGAGAGGCACCAGAAAATGTAGCCAAACTTTAATTTTAAAGTTTGGCTTTAAAGAGACTTTTAATTACATACAGTTGAAGTCGGAAGTTTATATACACCTTAGCCAAGTACATTTAAACTCAGTTTTTCACAATTCCTGACATTTAATCCTAGTAAAAATTAGTTAGGATCACCACTTTATTTTAAGAATGTGAAATGTCTGAATAATAGTAGAGGGAATGATTTATTTCAGCTTTTATTTCTTTCATCACATTCCCAGTGGGTCAGAAGTTTACATACAGTGGGGCAAAAAAGTATTTAGTCAGCCACCAATTGTGCAAGTTCTCCCACTTAAAAAGATGAGAGAGGCCTGTAATTTTCATCATAGGTACACTTCAACTATGACAGACAAAATGAGAAAAAAAATCCAGAAAATCACATTTTAGGATTTTTAATGAATTTATTTGCAAATAATGGTGGAAAATAAGTATTTGGTCACCTACAAACATGCAATATTTCTGGCTATCACATACCTGTAACTTCTTCTTTAAGAGGCTCCTCTGTCCTCAACTCATTACCTGTATTAATGGCACCTGTTTGAACTTGTTATCAGTATAAAAGACACCTGTCCACAACCTCAAACAGTCACACTCCAAACTCCACTATGGCCAAGACCAAAGAGCTGTCAAAGGACACCAGAAACTAAATTGTAGACCTGCACCAGGCTGGGAAGACTGAATCTGCAATAGGTAAGCAGCTTGGTTTGAAGAAATCAACTGTTGGAGCAATTATTAGGAAATGGAAGACATACAAGACCACTGATAATCTCCCTCGATCTGGGGCTCCACGCAAGATCTCACCCCGTGGGGTCAAAATGATCACAAGAACGTTGAGCAAAAATCCCAGAACCACACGGGGGGACCTAGTGAATGACCTGCAGAGAGCTGGGACCAAAGTAACAAAGCCTACCATCAGTAACACACACTCAAATCCTGCAGTGCCAGACGTGTCCCCCTGCTTAAGCCAGTACATGTCCAGGCCCGTCTGAAGTTTGCTAGAGAGCATTTGGATGATCCAGAAGAAGATTGGGAGAATGTCATATGGTCAGATGAAACCAAAATATAACTTTTTGGTAAAAACTCAACTCGTCGTGTTTGGAGGACAAAGAATGCTGAGTTGCATCCAAAGAACACCATACCTACTGTGAAGGACGACTGATCAGGACGACTGATCCGTGTAAAGGAAAGAATGAATGGGGCCATGTATCGTGAGATTTTGAGTGAAAACCTCCTTCCATCAGCAAGGGCATTGAAGATGAAACGTTGCTGGGTCTTTCAGCATGACAATGATCCCAAACACACCGCCCGGGCAACGAAGGAGTGGCTTCGTAAGAAGCATTTCAAGGTCCTGGAGTGGCCTAGCCAGTCTCCAGATCTCAACCCCATAGAAAATCTTTGGAGGGAGTTGAACGTCCGTGTTGCCCAGCAACAGCCCCAAAACATCACTGCTCTAGAGGAGATCTGCATGGAGGAATGGGCCAAAATACCAGTAACAGTGTGTGAAAACCTTGTGAAGACTTACAGAAAACGTTTGACCTCTGTCATTGCCAACAAAGGGTATATAACAAAGTATTGAGATAAACTTTTGTTATTGACCAAATACTTTTTTTCCACCATAATTTGCAAATAAATTCATAAAAAATCCTACAACGTAATTTTCTGGATTTTTTTTCTTCTAATTTTGTCTGTCATAGTTAAGGTGTACTTATGATGAAAATTACAGGCCTCTCTCATCTTTTTAAGTGGGAGAACTTGCACAATTGGTGGCTGACTAAATACTTTTTTGCCCCACTGTACACTCAATTAGTATTTGGTAGCATTGCCTTTAAATTGTTTAACTTTGGTCAAACGTTTCACAAGCGTTCCATTCACAAGCTTCCTACAATAAGTTGGGTACATTTTGGCCTATTCCTTCTGACAGAGCCGGTGTAACTGAATCAGGTTTGTAGGCCTCCTTGCTCGCACACGCTTTTTCAGTTCTGCCCACAAATCTTCTATAGGATTGAGGTCAGGGCTTTGTGATGGCCACTCCAATACCTTGACTTTGTTGTCTTTAAGCCATTTTGCAACAACTTTGGAAGTATGCTTGGGGTCATTGTCCATTTGGAAGACCCATTTGCGACCAAGATTGTGTCTTGAGATGTTGCTTCAATATATCCACATAATTTTCCTACCTCATGACGCCATCTATTTTGTGAAGTGCACCAGTCCCTCCTGCAGCAAAGCACCCCCACAACATGATGCTGCCACCCCCGTGCTTCACAGTTGGGATGGTATTCTTCGGCTTGCAAGCCTCCCCCTTTTTGGTCATTATGGCCAAACAGTTCTATTTTTGTTTCATCAGACCAGAGGTCATATCTTCAAAAAGTACGATCTTTGTCCCCATGTGCAGTTGCAAACCGTAGTCTGGCTTTTTTATGGCGGTTTTGGAGCAATGGCTTCTTCCTTGCTGAGCGGCCTTTCAGGTCATGTCGATAGAGGACTCATTTTACTGTGGATATAGATACTTTTGTACCTTTCCTCCAGCAGTTTCCTCTGCTGCTGTTCTGGGACTGATTTGCACTTTTCGCACCAAAGTACGTTCATCTCTAGGAGACAGAAGGCGTCTCCTTCCTGACGGCTGCGTGGTCCCATGATGTTTATACTTGCGTACTACTGCTTGATTCTGTCCATATACTGGTGGCACTGTTCGCTGGGAGAGAAAGGCCAGTGTCTGATGCGCATCGCAATATCACACACCTTGCAATCTGAGTGGAGGCATTCAAACATCTTGAAACGCTTAAACCATAAACATAATTGGTTATAACCTCAATGTTTTTTGTCATTTAATGGGGCACTTAACAGTTTGTTTGATGTACAGTGGTTGTATGATTTTTGGATCTATTGTCCCACAACAATCCCGGAGTCTGTTTGGAATATTTGTTTCTGGCACAGAATGACAAGCTGACCAATTGAATAGGTAGGCTAACTAAACCTTTGTACTATGGGTGTAAGAACCGACGCTGGAGATGACAAGCAGGTACGGAGAATATTTCATTTACACAGACATGGAACTGGAAAGGAACAGCGTCAGAACCAGGTAAAACAAAGACATCGATTAATGCTGAAGCGGGGTACAGGCAGACGTCGGGAAGGAAATAACACAGGTGATTGAGTCCAGGTGAGTGCAATGAGTCCAGGTGAGTGCAATGATATGCGTGATGAGGGAAGCAGGTGTGCGTAATGATAATGGCAGGAGTGCGTAATGCAGGGTAGCCTGGTGCCCTCGAGCGCCAGGGAGGGAGAGCGGAGGCAGGCGTGACAGTACCCCCCCGCCCCTCTAGGGGCGCCACCCGGAGTCCTACCTGGACTAGCCTGACGGGCCGGCCGAAGCATGGGCCCTGGACCAGCCAGCTGGGGGCATAGAAGCCTGACGAACCGGCAGAGGCGTAGGATCCTGACCAACTGGCTGAGGCGTGGGAGCCTGACGATCCGGTCGAGGCATGACAGCCTGATGATCCTGCTGGGAGCCTGATGATCCTGCTGGGAGCCTGATGAGCCGGCTGAGGCTTAGACACCTGGCGAGCCGACTGAGGCTTAAAACCCTGATGATCCAGCGGAAGCCTGACGTGGGATGGGCAAGCCAACCAGGGCAAGGAAACTTCTCGAGCCAGATAGCAGCTAGGGCGTGAAAGCCCGACGAGCCGGCTGAGGCACCCCCGGTTCCATCGGCAGCGGCCCCGGACCCGGCGTCACCACTAACCGAAACGCCAGCACTCCCCAATACTTCGTTTGATGGCTTCAGCATTCTGTAAGAACCAACGCTGGAGATGAGAAGCAGGTACGGAGAGTGAATATTTCATTTACACAGACATGGAACAGGACAGGAACAGCGTCAGAACCGGGTAATACAAATACATACGACAATTAATGCTGAAGCGCTGGGGAACAGACCGATATAGGGGATTAAATGACACAGGTAATTGAGTCCAGGTGAGTGCAATGGATCGCTGACGCGTGTGACAAGGGAAACAGGTGTGCGTAATGATGGTCGTAGGAGTGCGTAATGCAGGGCAGCCTGGCGCCCTCGAGCGCCAGGGAAGGAGAGCGGGAGCAGGCGTGACAATTGACATAGGCTAGTGCTTTTGCTGTTAATTTCTCATCTTGTGGGCTGAGAAAGTAAATGTGCACAGTTCTCGTGATTTGATAAGAAGGACGTGCGCCATTGCATTCCGATGTGTCTGTCTTCACTTGTGCTTTGGAGCTGTGATGTCTGAGATGGTTGTGATCATGTGACGGGCATTGGCTGATAAGAATTGAAATATCGGATAGAGCTATGTGAATGAGAGGTGACTTCGGAGCATGGCGATTATTATACACAGCCCAAGGGCATAACGAACAATTTCATAGACTACAGCTCAGTGTTCAACACCATGGGGTTGAATGCTGAGTTGAAGTCTATGAATGACATTCTCACATAGTTATTGTCCCCCTTGTCCAGGTGAGAGAGGGCAGTGTGAAGTGCAGTTGAGATTGCATCATCGGTGGATCTGTTGGGGGCAGTATGCGAATTGGAGTGGGTCCAGGGTGTCTGGGATGATGGAGTTGATGTGAGCCATGACCAGCCTTTCAAAGCACTTCATAATTATAGATGTGAGAGCTACAGGGTGGTCATTTAGGCAGGTTACCTTGGAGTTCTTGGGAACAGAGACAATGGTGGTCAGTTTGAAACGGGTTGGGATTACAGACTGGGACAAGGAGAGTTTGAAAATGTCCATGAAGAAATTTGCCAGCTGGCAATAGTTCTTGTAAGGCCTTGAAATACATTTGAAATGATCGTTTTTCTGCATTCTTTGGAAGGTACTCTACAAATGTTATTTACCAATGCATATTAAGTTCCCACCAGCAGCTAGTTACAGCTGACGGCTGAGATACAAAGTTGTTTCGTGTCAACTGTAATTAAATAAATGTCTTCATTTGCTCATTATTTAGAAACTCTACAGAGTGGTAAGTGTAATTTCCAACAAAAAGTTCAGACTTTTTGCTTACTCACTACGAGACAAAAATCTGTCTCAAGGACAATACACCGAACAGAATTGGCAGAATTGGCGAAAAAGAGCGAGAGGGAGACACATTTGAATTTGTGGTTTTGTATGGGGACAGAACAGCATAATACACCAAAGCCTCTTAGTGGATATGTGTGTTTGGCTTTGAGTTTTCCAAGATCTGTTTCTGTTTGCTGTTTTAAATCTCCTCTTTGTGACGGTGCTGGAGAAGACTAATGACTTCTTTGAACCACCGACATCCCTGACAGAATCGCTTTAGGCATGTTAGGTCACCCAACTAACCTTTATTTGCTTTCCCACATTTTCTACACTTGGAAGATACACAAGTCAATTTTCTCACAACTATATATTCAATGTCACCTCGCAATTTTATGCATTTAGAATTATCTCCCACTCTGTCTCCCTCTCAACACTGTTATGAATACATTACATGGTTGTAAAATATGGAATATTCTACAAGCACCATTGTCATCATTGGTGCCAGATTTGCTCCTCTAATAACAACGCTTATAAAAGCAAAAATGGTAGTCCTCATTGAAAGGGGTAACACAGGAGAATCGAGTCTGATAAACCCAGACGTAGCAGTGAATCAGGGGTCAAAACAGACGATCTGTGTGATCCCTGCTTCTCCTCAGTCCTCTCCTGGCCTCTGGTTCTCTTTAGACCGCCTGAGCATGTCTCTGTCTCTGGGATGAGTCCTGCTGTCCAGGACACTACAGAAAGAAGAGAGTGAAAGAAAGAAGGGGGGGGGGGGTCTAGTTGGATCATGGTGGACCCACCACAGTACAGAGAGACCTCCCTGCTGACGAGCAAACAGTGCTACAAATGGCAGAGCCGGCCAGACAATCGCTCTCTGAATGGGGGCTAATTAGCTGGTGGCTAACGCCAGTTTACTAACACCTGTATTAGTGCGCTACCACAGCGGGGAGCCTGGGCCAGGGCTGGCCAACAAGCCCTAATCCTCCATAAGCCAACAGTGCTCCTCCCTCCAAACTAGCATTAGCATTTTCTCCATTGGCTAGCTATGAGTCCAACCTGGAAGAGACAGGTTTTCACAGCTGGGGGGGTCTAGCAGAGAGAGGGATGTGTTTGTGTGTGTGTGTGTAGAGGGGGGGTAGTGTGTGTGTGTGTGTGTGTGTGTGTGTGTGTGTGTGTGTGTGTGTGTGTGTGTGTGTGTGTGTGTGATTGAGTGTGTGTGTGTGTGATTGAGTGTGTGTGTGTGTGTGTGTGTGTGTGTGAGTGAGTGAGTGAGTGAGTGAGTGAGTGAGTGAGTGAGTGAGTGAGTGAGTGAGTGCGTGCGTGCGTGCATCCATGCATGTGTACATTAATTTATGTGAACATACACTACCGTTCAAAAGTTTGGGGTCACTTAGAAATGTCTTTGTTTTTGAAAGAAAAGCACATTTTTTTATCCATTAAAATAACTTTAAATTGATCAGAAATACAGTGTAGACATTGTTAATGTTGTAAATCTATTGTAGCTAGAAACAGTAGATTTTTTATGGAATATCTACATAGGTGTACAGAGTCCATTATCAGCAACATTCACTCTTGTGTTCCAATGGCACGTTGTTTAGGCTAATCCAAGTTTATTATTTTAAAAGGCTAATTAATCATTAGAAAACCATTTTGCAATTATGTTAGCACAGCTGAAAACTGTTGTTCTGATTAAAGAAGCAATAAAACTGGCCTCCTTTAGACTAGTTGAGTATCTGGAGCATCAGCATTTGTGGGTTCGATTACATTGCCAAAAAACTGAAGATCTTGACCAACGCTGTGTACTACTCCCATCACAGAACAGTGCAAACTGGCTCTAACCAGAAAAGAAGGAGGTGTGGGAGGCCCCGGTGCACAACTGAAAAAGAGGACAAGTACATTAGAGTGTCTAGTTTGAGAAACAGACGCCTCACAAGTCCTCAACTGGCAGCTTCATTAAATAGTACCCGCAAAACACCAGTCTCAACATCAACAGTGAAGAGGCGACTCCGGGATGCTGGCCTAGCTTTTCTTTCAAAAACAAGGACATTTCTAAGTGACCCCAAAGTTTTGAACGGTAGTGTACATGTGCATTGTGAGTCCCATTCCATCACTCTCACTCTCTCGCACACTCTCTTCCACTGCCTTGGTGGTGGAGTGATTGTCTGCTATCAGTGTGTGAGTCAGTGAGTATGAGGCCTGTGTGTGTAAGGGATTAGCCTGCTTAAGCATTAGTATTATGACTGGCCCGGCTACATTCCCCTGCTTTGCTGGTAATGTGAGGGGAGGAGAAGACAGCCGGTCCATTAGCTGTCTATTTGCTCAGCAGTCGGCCCGCTCTGATCCCCAATTTCACTCCCTGATTCTGGGAGAATCTGTTTCTTTTGTGGACGGAGGGATGAAGAGATAAAGAGTAGGACAGAGGGGCACGTTGATTCAGAGATCACGGGTTCTTGGGAGATTGATTGCCCTTACCAAACTAATCAGGGTGTGTAAACAGAGGGAACGGCATGAAGGTTTAGTTGGTAAAAGAAAGAGAGAGCTGGTGAGGTCTGGAGTGTTGATTGAGAGATGTTCTCATAGGACCACCATCAGTCGGACCCAAACAGACCAAAGACATCTAAGAACACCCTGAAACTCACTGTCTATGTCTGTGGTTCAACAGTGGAGAGATTTGGAGAATTCAGTGGCCTGACGGCCAGTTTGATGTAGTTTGATATAGTTATCCAGCCTAGTCACTTTGAAGAAATGTGCAGATCAACACGATTCTGTAGGAGGGGGATTCCGAGTGATATTCTTATGATTTTTCGCAACATTGCAGAGAATAAATTTGGGTTACTTCCAAATAACTTTGGGTTACTCCTAAGTCGTCATCTCCAACATTGTCTCCGTTACAGAGCTTTCCTTTGGTTTCGTTTGAGGCCTATCCGTTCATATGAGCACTTCCTCCTCTGTATTCACCTGTCCTTATTTCTATTGGGAATTGTTTTTCTACCTGGTGATGAAAGTCCACAAACCTGTCAGCATTGTGATGGTGTTGATGAATGAACTCTGCACAATGTGCTTATTTTCCATTTTCCTTTTGATCGGGAACAATGTTTGACAGTACTTGATGTGTATGAAATTGTTTGGCGAAGGGTGCGTCAAAACAAAATAGTCATTGCCCCAAATTCTGCACCTTTCAATGACTGCAAAGAAAATAACATTGAGTCAAAGGGAATTTTTAAAAGACAGATTATCTTTCTGTTTTGTCACCTTGATTCAAGCGGTATGTAAACTTGCGTGTGTTTGCAATTGTTACGGTATCATAGGAATGTGTTTGCTCTTTTGAGAAGACAAATACATTTTGAAAATGCATTTCATGTTCTGCAAAAGGACATATGGTACTGTGTCTTGTGTGCAATGTTCCCAAAAATGTTTTGTATGAGATTGAGAAAAACTGTTAACAGTTGTTTTAACTGTCCCTATCCCTGAACATAACCCTATAGCTTCATGTCCACATCCCAGTTCAACCATAACCCTCAACCACAACCCTAACCTTACCCTAGCTTCATGTCCACATCCCAGTTCAACCATAACCCTCAACCACAACCCTAACCTTACCCTAGCTTCATGTCCACATCCCAGTTCAACCATAACCCTCAACCACAACCCTAACCCTAAACCTTACCCTAGCTTCATGTCCACATTTCAGTTGAACCTTCAACCCTAACCATTACCCTAACCCTAACTTCATGTCCACATCCTGGTTCAACTCTAACCCTAGCCTTAACCACAACCCTAACCCTAGCCTCATGTTCAGGTTTCGGTTCAACCCTAGCCTCAACCACTATCCTAACCCTAACCCTAGCCTCAACCACTATCCTAACCCTAACCCTAGCCTTAACCACTATCCTAACCCTAACCCTAGCCTTAACCACTATCCTAACCCTAACCCTAGCCTCAACCACTATCCTAACCCTAACCCTAAGTCTAGCTTCATTTTCTGTGCAACAAATACATATTTTGTCACAGTCAGGTGTTCTTCCTGTAGACAACATCTTCTCCTTTCACACTTAAACTGAGATTCTGTTTCTATAATGACCTGTCAATCATCAAATTAAAACACCATGCCCCTACAGACTACCCCTTGTGATACAACAAAGTAGCAGCTCAACATTATTTTGATTTTAAGTGGACA
This sequence comes from Oncorhynchus mykiss, assembly GCF_013265735.2. NCBI lineage: Eukaryota > Metazoa > Chordata > Actinopteri > Salmoniformes > Salmonidae > Oncorhynchus > Oncorhynchus mykiss. Next base: position 15,848,868 of record NC_048590.1, read on the forward strand.
TCAGATCAGATGTCACCATCTATTCCCTGTTTCCCAGCCCTCTCTGATACCCCTTACTGCCAATTAGGGAGGAGAGGGGAGGGGGGGATCTGCAATGGGAGGGCCACTATGGCGATAGGGAGGGGTATAGAGGGGTACACATGCTACCCTGCTAGAAGCCAGAGTCAATGGGGACCAGGGCTAATGGGTAATCACTAGGGGGCTTATGTTGCAAATCAACCCTGATCTGGAGGGCCCTTCTGGGGATAGCTGTCCAGCGAGAGCTGGGTCTGGAGCTAGAATGCAGTAATGGGTGCTGGGGTGGAGATCTGGAGGGGCCCAGAGGGGAATATGGTGTCAGACTGGCACAGGCGTCACCAGGCTCAAAGTGTCTTTGATAGGCAAAGTAGTCCCATATGGGGAACCGATTGTACAATAGAGACTTTTGGTTTCACCTGAACAGATAATGTTTCTGGGGTTCAATTGCAGGGGATTTGTGGTAATGTGTTAACTGCTCAGAGAAAGGTTTGAGTTGCAATTTCTGTTGTAGTAGAGAAGGGGTACACTTTAAACCTTACAGGAGCAATTGCAGTTCAGTGCTTCACTCAAGGACATATTGACAGATTTTTCCCTTAGTCAGCTTGGGGATTCAAACCAACAACCTTTCAGTTATTGGCTCAACGCTCTTAACCGCTAGGCTACCTGTTTCTCTACTGCTTTGTCTTCAATGTGGTCAGAATTAGTTTTCCTATAGATTTCCCTGTCCGTGTTGGAGCACCCTGTAGGCAGCGTGCGAATTACAGGGGGGTCAGTGGGAAGTTCAGTTCCCCCCTAATTGCAATAAAAGTCTAACTTTGCGGGAGTCTCTAATTTAACCATTCTCCTATTTGTTTAAAATGCAATGTTCTACTCGACATTGAGAACACCTGCTCTTTCCATGACATGGACTGACTGGGTCAATCCCAGTGGGGGCTATGGTCTCTTGTTGATGTCGCCTGTTGGATCCACTTCAGTTGGTGTGGATGAAGGGGAGAAGACAGGTTGAATGGAGATTATGAAAATAAAATAGACGCTTATTCCAATCGAACACCCCCACCTCTCTGTCATGGTTTAAACTTTCCTAATAAACCAGACATTTATACTTGATAAATGGTCTGAAACATAGCAATGTAACATTTTTGAAGTTTTCCTTACAAGCCAATAACAAGCCAGTAAAATTACATTTGAGCTTACACTACCGGTTGTCTGTGCGGTTGGTCCTTCAGCAACTCGAAATCTGAGACCAAACATCCACAGGAAAGTGTTGTTTACCTGACTTTGTAGAGCGCCGGTACTGCCGTTGAAATGTATATCACCTAGTACATGCACCAAACCATGTAAACACCCACAGACTTTAGTTACATGCGAGGAGCCAAGATGGCATCGCTGTGAGAGGGAGTGTTTTCTCGCTTGTCCAAATAACTTTGAGGGTTAGGTGAAGCAAGAAATGTTTTAGCTACATATGGCAAATTTGTTTTTGTCAAGTTGAATTGGAAGAACATGACAGCAAGGCAACATAAGACGGAATATCCAAGCTTCGCAGAAGACAGCAGGCATGCTAGCTAGCTACAACGAGAGCCAGAGCAGCATGGATACACAAGATGCCGCTAGCTCAAGCAATAGGAAGAAAAAGACAGACCAGGACGAGATCCTTGCAACCTCTTTACCTCCGACCCCAATTAAAAACCCACTGTAGAAAAAAGTGAAATAGGACATTTCCATGTCTGAACTGTTCTCTGCAATCCAGACCCTGGCTCCCAAGTGGCGCAGCGGTCTAAGGCATTGCATCTCAGTGCTAGAGGTGTCACTACAGACACCCTTGTTTGAATCCAGGCCATGATTGGGAGTCCCATAGGGCGGTGCACAATTGGCCCAGCGTTGTCCTGGTTTGGTCAATGTAGGCAGTCATTGTAAATAAGAATTTGTTCTTAACTGGCTTGCCTGGTTAAATAAAGGTTAATTTAAAAAAATACTAAACAAGATGCCAAATTCTCCAAAGTGTTCATCATAGAGCGGGTTACTGAAGAAACATCAAAGAAGATTGATAATTTGTGACTTGTTTCAGGAAGCTACGTTTGAACGCTTATATTTTTATTTTTTATGAAAATGCATTTTTTGGTTAAATTACGAGACTAGTTGGTTTAGCCACAGAAAAAGACAGGAACCTTCTTGCTTGCCATGATTGGCTGAGATGATAACACTTGGTATGTAAAGCATAAGCAACAAGTTTTTATTATTTATTTTACCTCCAACATGATTGGCACTACTTTTATTGATCTCACATTATTTCTGTATTTTCCAGAGGTACATGTAGTCAGTCTGTCTTCCTTCAGGAATCTGTGGAGAAAATTGTTGCCCCACATCTCAAGCACTAAGCCCAGCACAGACCTGTGCTGGCAGTGCCAGAGGAACAACTATCAGGTCTTCAGATCTGCCAATCTGCCAGAAGCCGTTAGCTCAGCCAAGCTGAAGAAGCAAGAGCAGCATCACCTGCTTGTTCAGAGTGAGCGGTCTGTCTGCCAGAAGATGGTTGGTGACTGCAAGACCACCTGTCAAGACCTGCAGTTGTCTCTGGGGGCCCTACTGAACCAGCAAGCAAAGACATCAGGATGGATTACAGCTTGGATTTTACTCAACAAGTAAGCTACATTTCCTCCTTTATACTGATTAAGGACATAGAGTACCAGTCAAAAGTTTGGACACACCTACTCATTCAAGGGTTTTTCTTTATTTTTACTATTTTCTGCATTGTAGAATAATAGTGAATACATCAAACCTAACACATATTGGAATCATGTCGTAAGCAAGAAAGTGTTAAACAAATCAACATATATTTTATATTTGAGATTCTTCAAAGTAGCCACTTTGCCTTGATGACAGCTTTGCACACTCATCGACAACGATGAGACAGCCTATAGTGAGGAGGTCAGAGACCTGGCAGTGTGGTGCCAGGACAACAACCTCTCCCTCAATGTGAGCAAGACAAAGGAGCTGATCGTGGAGTACAGGAAAAGGTGGGCCGAACAGGCCCCCATTAACATCGACGGGGCTGTAGTGGAGCGGGTCAAGAGTTTAAAGTTCCTTGGTGTCCACATCTCCAACAAACTATCATGGTCCAAACACACCAAGACAGTTGTTAAGAGGGCACGACAACACCTTTTCCCTCCCAGGAGACTGAAAAGATTTGGCATGGGTCCCCATATCAAAAAGTTCTACAGCTGCACCATCGAGAGGATCCTGACCGGTATGGCATCTGACCGTAAGGCGCTACAGAGGCTAGTGCGTACGACCCAGTCCATCCCTGGGGCCAAGCTTCCTGCCATCCAGGACCTATATACTAGACAGTGTCAGAGGTAGGAGCGAGTACCCTGGAGTACTCATACGGATAACTTTTCCTCTCCCCTTTCTCGCACCCCGTTTCATGCCATCTTGCTGTGGGGGAACCAGTTGAAATCTCTCTGGGTACTCATCGACTCTGGGGTTGATGAGAGCTTTATGGACGCAACCCTGGCGTCCGAGCTGGGCATCCCCACTCAGCCCCTCTCCATTCCCATGGACGTTAGAGCGCTGGATGGGTGCTCTATAGACCGGGACACCCACACTACCACCCCCATCCACCTACGTGTGTCAGGGAACCACACCGAGACAATCCAATTCCTGCTTAATAAGTCTCCTCAGGTTCTGTGGTATTGGGATTCTCTTGGCTCCAGCGACACAATCCCATTATTGACTGGTCTGCTGGTGCCATCATGGGCTGAAGCCCGTTCTGCCACGTTCATTGCATGAAGTCAGTGAAGCCTGCCCGGGACGTCTTCCTGGGGGCTCGGAAGTTGCCACGGACCTCTCCGCCGTTCCCACAGAGTACCAGGACCTCCGGAAGGTGTTCAGCAAGGCCCAGGCAATTTCGCTTCCACGGCACCGACCCTATGACTGCAGGATCTACCTTCTCCCAGGCACCACTCTGGCCCGGGGACAACTGTACTCAACTGTACTCTCCTCTACCTGCTACCACTCATCTCCACTGTCTTTGAGCCTCTTGAGGGGGCAACCGTGTTCTCCAAGCTGGCCCTGCGGAACGCCTGCCACCTGGTGCAGATACGGGAAGAGGACGAGTGGAAGACTGCCTTCAACACGTCCAGCGGTCACTACGATTATCTGTTCATGCCATTCGGCCTTACCAATGCCTCTGCTGTGTTCCAGGCTTATGTGAATGATGTTCTCCGTGACTTGTTGAATCGGTTCGTCTTCGTCTACCTCAACGACATCCTTGTTTTCTCCCGCTCCGCCCAAGGACACATGCTCAAACGTCCGACAGGTTCTCCAACGCCTCCTGGAGAACCAGCTTTTTGTGAAAGCAGAGAAGTGTGAATTCCATCGCTCCACCATCCCCTTCCTGGGATACATCATCGCTGCAGGGAGTGTACAGATGGATCCCGGGAAGGTGAGCGCGGTGGTGGATTGGACCAAATAACCGGATGTTTGTTCCTGACGCTGTCTGCTCCTCGGGTCCTGGAGTGGGCCCACTCCTCCAGGCTTGCCTGCCACCCGGGCTCCAGTTGGACCCTGGCCTTTGTGCGACAGCGCTTTTGGTGGCCTACCATGGTTCCTGACGTCTCTGCGTTCGTCGCCGCATGCACGATCTGTGCGTAGAACAAGATTCTGTCTGTTCTCCTTCAACCTCTGTCTGTTCCTATGTCCCTGGTCTCACATATCCCTGGACATTGTCATGGGTCTCCCCCGTCCTGACAGTAGTGGACCGGTTTTCCAAAGTCACCCACTTCATTCCTCTCCCCAAGCTACCTTCTGCCAAAGAAATAACCCAGCTCATGGTGCAGCACGTCTCCCGGACCCGTGGCAGATCACTGGAGACCAGGCGATGAAGAGTTGTCTTCGAGCGGCAGGATAGCCTAGTGGTTAGAGCGGTGGACTTGTAACTGGAAGGTTGCAAGTTCAAACGCCCCCAGCTGACAAGGTACAAATCTGTTGTTCTGCCCCTGAACAGGCAGTTAACCCACTGTTCCTAGGCCGTCATTGAAAATAAGAATTTGTTCTTAACTGACTTGCCTAGTTAAATTAAGGTAAAATAAAATAAAAAATCTGGATCTTCTCCTGAAACGTGACAGAACATTTGCACGCTAAATTGGCTACACTGAAAAAAACGGTGCTTTGAATTTACTTAATTCAAATGTGTACATTGGTTCCACACGAATGAAAGGTGTTAGATAAACACTATTATTTTTCAGTTTACCTCTTTTCTTTTTGTCAAGCAAATATAATTTGTTCAAATGCATTGTAATGGAATAGAATCAATTTAACATGATTTGGTAAAGTATATTTTATTTGAATTAAATGTGTAGCTTCAAATGGATTTGATTATGTTCTGTAAACCTGATAATTAACATTCTTTTATTGACGATGTTAGTCATAATTATGTATAACTTTGTCCATAATTTATTGTCTATGTTCCTTTTTCTATGTTTTGGGATTTCTGTGTTTGGCCTGGTATGGTTCTCAATCAGAGGCAGCTGTCAATCGTTGTCCCTGATTTGAGAACCATACTTAGGTAGCCTGGTTTCACTTTTGAGTTGTGGGTGATTGTTTTCTGTGTCAGTGTTTGTTCCACACGGGACTGTTTTGTTTGTTTGTTCAGTCACGTTGTTATTTTGTATTTTTGTAGTGTTCAGTTTTAATTATTAAAATGGACACTTACCACGCTGCACATTGGTCCGACCTCTCTTACTCCTCGTCAGAAGAAGAGGACAATCGTTACATCCACATCCCATTTCAATAAGTCTATGTCACCTTTGCACCATGTTTATGACATGAAGGCAGCCGTGGGCAAACTGTTAAACTGTTAACCTTAAATATGTCATGATTTTTTTTGTTGTTGATGCAAATACATTATCTTTGACAATTTTTTACTTTTACCTCACAAGAAAAAAAAACTGACGCACTAAATGCTGCTGCGAAGTGATTGCAGACGATGTTGTGCACAAGCACCAAAGAATTCGTTAGCTAGCAAGTTAGCTAGCATGTTAGCTAGCTCAAGCGGTGTGCACTCCTCAGAAAACCTTAATTAGTCCTTGGCTTGGTAAATTCAAAGTTCTTGACCAATAGGTAAATATCATGGTGTTTCGCCAACTAACTTTACCTCCTTGCAAAATGTTCATCTTGACCTAGTCCTGTTTTACTGTTCATAGAAGCTAGCTAGCAACATTGTCTTTTACCTTTAGCTGCCATGCCAATGTGTTTCAGACTCAAAAGCACAACATTAGGATATGGAGCAATCACTAATAATGTTGCTGCTTACAATTCTGACTACAACCACACAGACAAACGTTGTATAAAATCAATCACCATGCTTACCTTGACCAAGATTCTAGGTATTGTCTTCTCCGCTAACGCGCCAGGGTTCTTTCTGGAAGGTTCTTTTCTCGCGGGATTTGAATTGTTCCTCATTACTCGTCATGAATTAGATTTATTGGTTCACACTCCAACTATATGATTCAAACTACTAGATCTGATTTTGCTTGCAAGCAATGAAATTGGGTTGAGAGGAGAAACAAAACATGTTTGAGTAAATCACACATAAATCTGACAGCCCACCTTGTCCAGTTTTTTCAGTGTAGGTTTCACCAACAAGCTTTAGTGTCCTGGTAAACATGTTTCCTGCACAATTTTTCCCCACATGAAGCTCTTTTGTGGAATAATTCAGGCATAACTTTAAGGAATAAGTCATTGTTCTACCCTAGCTGGCATGAGAGGAATATTGACTGTAATATTCTTTCAAATGTATAACATTGAATGAGTTTCCAATACCCCCGAATGAGAGTTTATTTCTGTGATAAAAAGCCATTCCCAGTGTTCTTACTACACTAATGAAAATTAATCTTAGCTTTGGTGATGATCACAGAGCTTATCCAGAACTTAGTTTGGAAGGCATGGACTTACTCGAGAAATCTTGTTGTAACAAATACACATTTTCCATTTACGGAACCAACTTACGCCTAGAGGAAACATTTTCTGGAACATGCTTATTCCTTACTATGTCTGAGAAAAAAGCTTGGTTGATGCCTTGCAGATATTGTACACCAAACACATTTAAGGAAGTGCACTTTAAGATTCTACATAAGATATATCCATGTAATTCTATGATGTTCAAATTTGTTGATATTGATGATATCTGCGTTTTCTGCAAAAAAAGAAGGTGAAAATCTGACTCACTTGTTCTATGGATGTAAATCTGTGATAGAGTTTTGGAAAAACCTAGCAGAATACTTATTTACCTTTTTGAACACTACCCATGTTTTTGACATGAAGGATATAGTATATATATATTGTACGTATTGTACAATTATTATAGTATTTTCTTGTTTATACCTGTGTTTTGTTTTGTTAGACATGTTTGATGTAGGGATGTAAGTTGTTGCTAATTTTGTGTAGTAATTTTTTATATATTACAGTATATACATAAAACGTGGGGTTAATAAAAAAAATTCTGTGGATATTTTGTCTCAAATTCCGACTAACACCACTAAAGTGTATTCAACTGAATATTAAAGTGGCTGTTTTGAATTATTTTATGTAAATTTAAGTGTTGTTGCCTACATCATTTGAAGGCATCTCCATGTTTCGTGCTTAGGTTCAAACCAGTGACAGTTTGTTCAGGTTCTTTCAATCGCATAAATCTCTCTACTCCCCGCCTGTCTCCCTCTCTCTCTCTCTGTCTTGAGCTTTCGCTAGCAAACTTGCAACATTGCATCGACTTGGTCCAGCTCGCTAGCGAACATGCAACATTGTTTTAACTGGGCCCTCACAGTTTCCCCGCACTAATGAGCTCCTGACAGACACAGCTGTATTTGTGTCCTGTATTTCAGCCACTTTTCACGTGTCCCGATTATTACATATTTTTCATTTGTCAGCAAGACGCATCAATCAATTCAGGCTACAATATTGTAGGCCTAATGACAATCGGGAATGTCATTACACTTTTTGTCATTTTGTAACATCTCTTGCCCTCCATCAAATGGCGGGTGCACAGTGCATTGTTTGGGTACTGGAATTATTTTGGAGTGGATGAACGTGCGCAGGCAGCCTACGTTTGAGGTAGTCTAGGTTTTGAAGTGATTTGTTTGACAGTCAGATGAAAACATCATGACTGGTTGTGTTCATTAAAAGGAAATAATACATGTCTTTACTATTAGGCCCATTAAATCGGAAGTCCCCTGAACAAAAATAGAGACCCCCGAATGACACAGTATAATTTGGGCTCTGCCTATAGGGAGAAAAAATGAATAGGTCTTCCTGACTTGAACCATCTCTTACACACACCCTCTGCCTTTCATTATCGATAAAAGTACTATATTGACCTATAGCAAATGTATAATGATCACCAGCTGATTGAAACACTATTGATTATTGATCACTACAATACGCCAAAAAGGGACATGATTAGTAACTAAGTTGATGTCTTTCTCTTTTCATTGACCACCGCTAAGTGTCCTCTCATCTATCATCCTCCAAAGCAGTATGTGGTTGGATCGGGCTGGGGAGGTTCGAGGAGGAGGGAGGTGAGTGAGGGGATTTCCGTCTGTTGGCCTTGTCAGAGGATGGGTGGGTGTGTGGTGGAGGCAGGTGGTGTGACTAAAGTGAGGACTGGTCCGAATGGGGGAGGATGCCGGATGGGAGGGGAGCAATAGGGGGCGAGGAGTAGAGATGGGACAGGGGTGTCACCACCACTAACCAGACCCTGTCCCAAATGGTTCTGCTCACCACACCCACCACAACTGTTCCTCATTCATGAAACCTTCTGCCTTCTGTCCCCCTCTCTCCCTCTCTCTCTTTATCTCTCTTCTCCTCCTCTTTTTTTTCTTTCTTTTCACAATGCAATTGTTAACAAAACGGTTTACAAACCTCGGCTGGTACATTATCCACGACCGCCTCCTCCTCAGATTGATTTAGGCAAATGGATTCAGAGAAAAGGGTGGGGAAGAGGGGGTGGAGAGAAAGAGAGAGAAGAGGCGTGTCCCTTAGCGCAGCGGCTTTACAAAACCACACATGGGCCACGCTGAATATTCCCGTTCTCCTCCAATTCAGAGCAGCCATACATTAAATGCTCATTATGCTGCCATTATGTGGAGTCCCTCTCTATGAGGGCAGAATGTCTGGTTACGGACTATGATCTCGCTACATATGCATGCACGATGGATCTCTAACAGGCTCCTGTGACATGTCATATCATCATGACTGCAATATTTGACTTTCATAAAGCTCGTCATGGAAAGGGAGGTGTGGGACCGCTGAGAGGCTAATTTTACAGGTTGGATGGGATATTTGCAAGAAGAAACATGGGATGAGAAATAAATAGATGAAGGCAAAGAGAAAGAGACCCTACGTTTGACTCAGGATCTGAATAAGAATAGGAGGAAAGTCAGGCACCAAAGTGTCATAGACATTCAAGACACAGAAAACTCATTGAAGCCATAAAGAGACTGAAGTTAACCCCAAGAATACAAAGTGGGAAAAGATCAATCAAAGAACAAAAGTGTGCACATGAAAAGGGATATAAAAGTAAATGCATATAAAGCCACTAGTAGGCCTCTCTTTTACCTGTTTCAGTTAGCCTGGCACCCTCCATACTATACTCACTCTCACCACTATCCTCACCCTCGCCACACTCCTGATACTAATGTTTCTACTTTTTCACTTCTTTAAAAAAAAATTGAAGGTTACTTAAGGCAAAGTTGATTATTAACTAAAATACAAAAGTTATTTGTGATGAGATTGGAAGACGCTACTTTTGGGTTGCTAGATGTTCACGTTATCTGCCCATTCATCCATCCACCCACACTGTTTTCGTTTTTTTGCCTTAAGTAACCTTCTGTCTTATGAAACCACACCAAACGTAACATATCATACTAATTTGAGTGTCCCAAATAGTCTGACAGGGGTAGACTGTGAGGAGGGGAGGGGGAGGGGGGGGGCTTGGACTGGGCATCCCATCATGATAAATCACTAGTTAATGAGGAGTCCATTGTGTGGGTCCACATTGTCAATCCCTCTCAGTCCCTCGGACTGCTACCTTCTGGTTGTTAAGCTGACACAGATAATGAACTGGTCCGCTTTGAACTGTCCCCACAATATTGACTGGTTGCATGCAGCAGATGTCCCCCTGGCAGAAAGCAACTGGTAAAAGCGCATTAGGTTAACAAAGATAGAGCTTTGCTGTGGGGGGACAGGGGGAGGGGAGAGGGGAGGGAGGGTGGTAGTACGGGTGTGTTAGGATAGAGAGGTGGATGGGAGGGTGAAGGGGTTAGAGGGCAGGAGTAAGGAGGGGGTGGCGGGCTGTTTGGGCTTGACAGGACTAAAGATGTGCAGGTGGGGGGGTTACTATCAAAACAACACATTTATCAATGGTTCAATGGAGAGGAGTCATGTTGGGATAGACACATTTGATATGTTTGTGCGTTGCTTGTATGTTCGTACACTGCGTTCATGTGATAATTCAACTTCCAAATTGTTCCCAATCATATGAACAAAATAGTCCGAATACAAGGTACAAGACAGCAACAGGAAAGGTGGAGAATATTCAAATATAAACAATCGCAATGCTCACAGAAGACTATACAATATCTCTCCACTCATAATCACAAATCACTCCATTGATATTTCCTAAGATTATAATCATGGCTATCACCACCCTCATCCGAATAAATGCAGTGAGTGAGTGTATGTGTGCATGCGTGTTGAACGGTTCCTCTATGCCAGTGTGACGGCTGTCTAATGGGTCAATAATAAGCCGTGACTAACTCTCTCCCTGAGGAGCAGCTCGGCCAGACACACACACACACAGAGGGAAACAAAAAGGTATGCGCCACCAACACTGATTACCATATAATTGCTGCCATTGTATTTGACATCAGGAATTAGCAGCCCGCTAGGTGGTTAGCTGGTCTTTTATTTTGTAGGATATGGACCAAAACAACTGCTATACAGGGACATGTAGGAGCAAACGAACATGTAGGCAAATATCTGTATTTTTACAATGTCTATAGAAAAGTTTGTGGTCATAGGTGCTGGGCTATAAAATAATACTAATAAAGAACAAGAAGGCCTGCACACTCTTTAAGCTCCCAATTCACCGCTTTATTGACTAGGCGTTGATCCGAAGAGGATCTTCCTCAAAATTATAAAAGTAACACAATAAAATAACAATAACGAGGCTATATACAGGGGGTACCGGTACCGAGTCAATCTGCGGAGGTACAGGTTAGTCAGTCGAGGTAATTTGTACTTGTAGGTAGAGATAAAGTGACCATGCATGGATAATAAACAATGAGTAGCAACAGTGTCAATGCAAATAGCCCAGGTGACTCTTTAATTCATTGTTCAGCAGTCTTATGGCTTGTTCAGGAGCCTTTTGGACCTAGACTTGGTGCTCCGGTACTGCTTGCCGTGCGTTAGCAAAGAGAACAGTCTATGACTTGGGTGACTGGAGTCTTTGACAATTTTTGGGCCTTCCTCTGACACGCCTAGTAGTATATAGGTCCTGGACGGCAGGAAGCTGGGCCGTACGCACTAGCCTCTGTAGCGCCTTGCGGTCGGATGCCGAGCAGTTGCCAGGCAGTGATGAAACTGGTTAGGATGCTAGGATCTTTTCAGTCTCCTGAGGGGGAAAAGGCATTGTCGTGCCCTCTTCATGACTGTCTTGGTGTGTTTGGACCATGATAGTTTGTTGGTTATGTGGACACCAAGGAACTTGAAATTCTCAACCCGCTCCACTACAGCCCCTTCAATGAGAATGGGTGCGTGTTTGGCCCTACCTTTCCCGTAGTCCACAATCAGCTCCTTTGTCTTGATCACTGTTGTGTTGTCAGCAAACGTAATGATGTTGTTGGAGTCGTGCTTGGCCATACAGTCGTGGGTGAACACACCCCTAAGGGGCCCCTGTGGTAGATGTGTTGTTGTCTACCCTTACCACCTGGGGGCGGCCTGTCAGGGAGACCAGGACCCAATTGCAGAAGGAGGTGTTTAGCTTAGTGATGAGCTTTCTGGGCAATATGGTGTTGAATGCTGAGCTGTAGTCAATGAACAGCATTCTCATATAGGTGTTGCTTTTGTCCAGGTGGGAAAGGGCAGTGTGGAGTGCGATTGAGATTAAGTCATCTGTGGATCTGTTGGGCCGGTATGCGAAATGGAGTCGGTCTAGGGTTTCCGGGATGATGGTGTTGATGTGAGCCATGACCAGCCTTTCAAAGCACTTCATGGCTACCGACGTCAATGCTACGGGGTGGTAGACATTTAGGCAGGTTACCTTCGCTTCCTTGGGCACAGGGACTATTGTGGTCTACTTGAAACATGTAGGTATTACAGACTCGGTCAGGGAGAGTTTGAAAAATTTTCAGTTGGTCCATGCATGCTCTGAGTACACGTCCTGGTAATCCGTCTGGCCCCGCGGCCTTGTGAATGTTGATCTGTTTAAAGGTCTTGCTACGGAGAGCGGCTATGGAGAGCGTGATCACACAGTCGTCCGGAACAGCTAGTGCTCTCTTGCATGCTTCAGTGTTGCTTGCCTCGAAGCTCGGTGCGTATGTTGCCTGTAATCCATGACTTCTGGTTGGGATATGTACATATGGTCACTGTGGGTCGACATCGTTGATGCACTTATTGATGAATCTGATGACTGAGGTGGTATACTCCTCAATGCCATTGGATGAATCCCGAAACATATTCCAGTCTGTGCTAGCAATAGATTTGACAAATGGAGGGTGAGTGAGAGCTTTGTATGTGTCTCTGTGTGTGGAGTAAAGGTGGTCTAGTGTTTTTTCCCCCTGGTTGCACATGTGACATGCTGGTAGAAATGAGGTAAAACGGATTTAAGTTTGCCTGCATTAAAGTCCCCGGCCACTAGGCGCACCACTTCTGGATGAGCATTTTCTTGTTTGGTTATGGCCTTATACAGCTTGTTGAGTGCGGTCTTAGTGCCAGCATCCGTTTGTGGTGGTAAATAGACAGCTACGAAAAATATCAATGAAAACTTTCTTGGTAGATAATGTGTTCCACAGCTTATCATGAGGTACTCTACCTCAGGCGAGCAATACCTTGAGACTTACTTAATATTAGTCATCGCACACCAGCTGTTAATGACAAATAGTCACAAACCACCACCCCTCGTCTTACCAGACGTAGCTGTTCTGTCCTGCCAATGCACGGAAAACCCAGCCAACTGTATATTATCCATGTCTTCGTTCAGCCACGACTCAGTGAAACGTAAGATATTACCGTTTTTAATGTCCCGTTGGTAGATAGTCTTGAACAAAGCTCATCCAGTTTATTCTCCAGTGATTGCACGTTGGCCAATAGAACGGACGGTAGAGGCGGAATACCCACTCGCCTACAAATTCTCACAAGGCACCTGGACCTGCGCCCCCTGTATCTCCGTCTTTACTTCATGCGAATGACAGGGATTTGGGCCTGGCCCGGGATAAATAATATATCCTTCACATCAGACTCATTAAAGATACAATCTTCGTCCAGTTTGAGGTGAGTAATCACTGTTATGATATCCAGAAGCTCTTTATGGTCATAAGAGGCGGTAGCAGCAACATTATGTACAAAATAAATCACAAACAATGCGAAAAAACACACAAAATAGTACAATTGGTTAGGATCCCGTAAAAGGGCAGCCATCCCCTCCAGAGCAATTCTTATTATTACATTTCAACTCACATGATCATTACGCACATGATGCATGGTGGGTGTGGAAACAATTCAATTATCTTTTGTGCATAATCAATCCTAATTAATCACAGAGGAACATATGGTCATAAAGGATTATATGCATACAAATGGTTTCAAGTTAAAACCTAGGCAACAGTCCAATATATTACGTTGTAAACTTTTTCGGATCAAAGCGTAGTCAACAAAGCGGTAAATTGGGAGCTTAAAGAGTGTGGGGGCCTTCTTGTTCTTTACAATGCACATTCATATACTTGCACAGACACACAGTGCATACACATACACGCACGCAGGAATGCGCACGCCCACACGTGCGCACACACACACACTGGATATTTATGATGAACTATGATGGAATTGGAATGCATTCAACTTAGATCATTTAAGGCTATATTCAATGATAGTCACTGCCCTGTGACGATGTCCTCCATCTGTCTCTGTTGGGCCACCGCAAACATTCAGAGAACACACACCCACTAGAAAAGTGGATGCGTCACAATATTGATCCTTATTGGCCTTCTCAATGTTGTGTATTCAGATGCTGCACATAATGAATTTGCTATGGCCTATTTGTCCAGTTGGTCCATCTGCACAAATGGAGAGGTCTCCGATACATCAGAAAGAAGTGTGACCACTTCAACTGTGACCCCTTGGTTTGGTCTGTTGTGGACATGCCCAAATTCATTATCTGTCGTGGTTAGAGCACTGGTGGACCCAGCAGTCCCAGATAGCAACACACCAATGACTCAAGACCATTCCCAGACCTTTATAAGACCACAAGAGTCTTCAACTTTTGATGCGTTCAAAAGTTTGCAATTTATGACCAATATTTGAAAAGGCAGAGCTAAAACATTAGTACTTATCACGTTCCAGGTGCAGTGTCGAAGTAACAAAAGTTTATTACTAGTACAGGGGCAGGCAAAATGACAGGTCATGGGTAGGCAGAGGTCAGTAATCCAGATAGGGTTCAAAAGGTACAGAACGGCAGGCAGACTCAGGGTCAGAGCAGGCAGGGGTCAATAATGCAGTGTGGTGTGGCAAGGTACAGAACGGCAGGCAGACTCAGGGTAGGCAGAGTGGTCAAAAACTAGGAAACAGGAACTAGAACAGACAGGAGCAAGGGGGAAAACACGGGTAGGTTTTACAAAACAAAATGAACTTGCAACAGACAACACAGGTATAAATACACAGGGGATATTGGGGAAGATTAGCGACTGGAGACAAGCACAAAGACAGGTGAAACAGATCAGGGTGTGACAGTACTGACCAACAATGCTCAAATATTCTGGCAGACCCAGCCCTAGCTGTTGGTGTCCTTCAAATGAAAGCTACCATCTTTGTTGTTCTTTGATTTGACCCTGATAATAGGTCAAACAAGACAGTGATAGAGAGAGGAAGATAGAGAGCAAAGAAAGAAGAGAGAGAGAAAAAAGTTGGCGGAAAAAATAAGAAAGACAATGAGAGTGAAGCTGATGACGAGGCACATAAAGGTTGGTAGGATTGAGGGCTAAAGGGTAGAGAAGGAGGAGATGGGGGTGTATAGGAGGAGAGGAGGGGTAGATGGGGAGGGTCACTCAGGCTCTATTCAAATCCTAAAACAACACAGAACAGAATGATAGACTCCTCAGGATTGTTTGTCCCGCTTGGGCTATTCTGTCCCCTGTCCACCTCAATGGCACCCTTAGCTACACATGAGCAGGCTGTCACAGGTACCGGAGGGGTGTATGTGTGTGTGTGTGTGTGTGTGTGTGTGTGTGTGTGTGTGTGTGTGTGTGTGTGTGTGTGTGTGTGTGTGTGTGTGTGTGTGTGTGTGTGTGTGTGTGTGTGTGTGTGTGTGTGTGTGTGTGAGACAGAGAAGGACAGGGGGCTGTTTTAGAGATAAAGGCCCTCTAGCCTTATGGTTGATTGCCCCGCTATAGACACTCACTCACTGGTGGTGAAAACTCTCACTCTTCCCACTCCATACACTATACCCACCCCCTATCCCTACCACCACCCTCCAATCTCCCTCACTCTGAATTCTACGGGGCTTTGAACATACACACGCCAGAAGAGGCTGGTGGGAGGAGCTATAGGAGCACGGGTTCATTGTAATGGCTGGAAATGGATTAAATGGAAGGGAGTCAAACGTGGATGACATTTGTTTGACGTGTTTGATACCGGTCCATTTGTGGAAGGGAGCTAAACAGCCTCACGAACACACTCAGGCATGCAAAGACTGACTGCAACTGTGTCAAGAATTTAATTTAATTTACGAACGGTTCATCGCGTCGTCTTTATTGGCTCTCACATAAATTGAAAAACGATAAAGTGACTTTCAGAGACTAATGGCTAAACGAGGAAATTAAGGGTGCAGCCTAGTGGTTAATAAGAGCGTTGATCCAGTAACTGAAAGGTCAGTGGTTTGAATCCCTCGGCCAACTAGGTGAAAAATGTGTCAATGTGCTCTTGAGCAAGGCACTTAAAGCCTAATTGCTCCTGTAAAGTTGCTCTGGATAAGAGCATCTGCTAAATGTAATGTAAATGAAGAAACTGTGCTTAAATGCATGCAACTAGAAGTGACAGTCAAACAAAAACAGAAATTGACAAACCTTTTATGAAAGGGAGATTCAATTAGTCAACAGATGAATGAATGTGATTGATACATGCTCTTTGCCCTCGTTCCTTTCTTCCTTCCCTTCTGTTCACATGCAAAACCCAGGCCTTAGTATTTGTTGCTGGTCTTAGTTTAGCATGGGTAACCATTAACCTGCCTGTATAAAGACCCTAGTCAGCCTTGTTGTGTCAGCAGAGAAGTCATGAAGCTCAGATAATGTGCTGAACTGACATCAGCTCTCTCTCTCTCTCTCTCTCTCTCTCTCAGATATACAGATAGGCTGCCAACGTTAACTGTACTGTTAAAGCTCTGTCCTTTTTGCGAGTTTGATAATAATCGTGATATTATTACCCTAACTGAAAATATATGGCCTCTAAACAAAAGCTCAAAGTTGGAACATTGTTTTTTGATACATTCTCTTGGGATCCAACTTCCATTTCTTTCTACACTTTAAAAGACACTACCCTTTTTGGCATTTCAGCGTGGATAATTGGGTAATATTTGGTTGAGACATTGATCATTGACATTGACTCAAAAAGACAGCCAAAAGTTAGTTGAATTACTGATGTGTTTTCACTATAATTTCAACCATCTGAAAGCACAACCAAATTCCAATGGGGAAAACAATGTTTGATTTTTGGTTTAGTTGTCTCCTAAATGTCTCTCAATGCGCTTTCAACCATTTTAAAAGCACAGCAGTTCAAATGGGAATGCAATGTCCGATATTTTGTTTATTGATACAACAGATGAATGTGATATCACTGTTCTTCATCTAATAGCAAAACCAAGTGACCTGGTTTGCAGTTGAGACTATATTAGAATGACGTTCGAGATTCTGCACGGATTACTACAACAGTTGTGAAGACCTCCACAGACCCGTGATGACCCTAGGCATGCTATCTTGAACATCTGATTACATAAGTAGACATTTATAGCTACGGTAACCTCAATGTGGCCATTGATGTGTCATTTTAACGTTGAAGGTTAATTCCATTCTTTAACTTTTTAACTTTTGGTTGAGTTGGAGACATAAATCCCACATATAAGTTAATAGTCTATTTATTGTATTTCAAAAGTGATATTTTTTATTTAACCAGGCAAGTCAGTTAAGAACAAGTTCTTATTTACATTGACGGCCTACCGGGGAACAGTGGGTTAACTGCCTTGTTCAGGGGCAGAAAGACAGATTTTTACCTTGTCAGCTCAGGGATTCAGTCCAGCGACCTTTCAGTTACTGGCCCAACACTCTAACCACTAGGCTACCTGCTGAATTGTGTTTGGTTGTCAGCACAACCAAATATCAACATTTGAAGGAGATTTACCTTCCGCCTGGATAGTCCCATCTGTGCCACTGATTTAGTCTGTATGGCTTTAATTCCAGTTTGTCTACAAATGAATAAATGATATGTCAACCAAAAAATAAAAGTGAAAGAATGGGACTAAATCAAATCAAACTTTAAAATGCACTTTAAATTAAGTTTGATTTCATTTAGTCCTATTCTTTAACTTTGATTTGTTTGGTTGAGATGGAGATGTGAATCCAGCATATCAATTATTCATTGGTAGACAAACTGAAACTGTTTATTCAAGGTTTGTCTATGTTAAAAGTTAGTTACCATGATGGCGTAATCCTGTGGTTGAAAATTTACCTCAGTGGGTAGTCACTAGTACAGAGGAGATTAGTGAAGTCGAACAGTCAGTCAATGGATCCCCCTCCTCTGTTTCCTGCTCTCTCTGCTCCCTGTAAAGACCTGGGCGGTGGATGATCGTCCCACAGAAGGATTTGATTGACACTGTCTGTCATAGGCAATGAACTCCACTCTATTTCCACATACACACACACACACACACCATTCTATTTCAACACCACAGCCAACGTGTGGATAAAGAAAATGATGAAAATGAGGTGGAATCTTTTTATCCCAGTTTTGGAATGTTATTCTTTCCTGTTTTGTGTTTTGCGACATTTGAAAACCTTTACTCCCCTTGCACTGTAAACAACTTTTACCTTAGAATCGGAATATTGGATTTCTCTGACTTCTAAAAATGACTCTCCTCTCTCCTGTTCTTAATCTATTGCCGATCTGATTCAGCTCTACCATGGAGGCACCAAGTGTCGGCCATGTCTATTCCACCGAGACCAGGAGCCATATCCAAAAGCATCTCAGAGTAGGAATGCTGATCCTAGATCAGCACTCCTATTCTGAGACTGTGTGGATATGGCCCTGAACTTGGAGCAGTTAAACAGCAGTCTTTTCTCTATATCCCGACAGTCCCTGGACCTTAGGGAGCTCTTAGCTAGACTAGATCTAGGACCAGTTGAAACAACAAAAAAAGTGTTTAAAGCCACCAGGCTGTCTGTATGAGGGCTTGAGCCACAAGCTGTTGCCCCTTCTGCTCCAAGTGTAAAGGTCCGTGCTCATGGTTAGAGCTTTTGTGTGCATATTTAGATTAATTAGGCATTGGCATTTCTCTGCCATATATGAATGAAATGATCAAATTAATTGACGGAGCATCGTTTTCCTGCAAAGGAAGAGCCAGTGGCCTGTGTGGTCTAGCAGTTAGAACCATGGACCTGGGAACACGGCCTAGACTACCAGCGTTATCATGGCTTCCAATCCGATCTATGCCCCTTCTGACTCAAAACCTCTACGACCTTTTCACTTCTCATTTCAACTGTATATATATTATATATACTATATATATATATATTTCACCCCAAATTCTATTGTTCCTAGTTTTGCTTAATACGCATTGCTTTACTGCTTTCAGGAACTTAAAATCTGCTTTCAACAACAGATCCTTAAAAATACTTCAGTGCCCTCTTTACACCCCTCGCTCTCACCTCTGTTTCAATCATCTCGCACACTTGTCTTGAACTAAGGCTAAATTCATTTTCATTGAGAAGAAGAAGTGCCTTAATTCAAATTGAGTTTCCATCATTCTCCCTTTAAATCCCCCTCTTCACTCCTCTTTTCACCCCATCCCTTCTCCTCTTCTCTCCTCCTCTGTCCTCTCCAGCAGACAGACGTGGAATCGTTGACGTGCTCTCCAAGACCTTTGCTTGTTTGCCAGCCTATAGAGAGACTCCATTAGATACAATGGCTTTGCAAAATAAAGGAGAGACAGTCCTAATTAAATCAATCTAGGCAGGCTCTCGCTCTCGTTTTCCTCTTTATCTCTTTCTTTTTCTCTCTTTCTCTGTCTGTCTGGGCTAATCCGGGCCTCCTCTCATCCTCCCTTAGCATTTGAAAAAAATTGACAACTGACCAGGGAAGGATGAGTGTTTTCACCAGAGTGCTCCCCCCGAGAAGCTACTTCTTGCTAATTAACTGGTTGTCTTTGTCACTGCGTGCTGTGCGTGTGTATGAAGGGGTCAGTCTGACAGGGATTGAATGAAGCCCTCTTATTTGGCAACTAATTCTCAATCTTGAGCATTTCTCTTCTCTCCTCTTTTGTTGGACACATAGGTTTCTAAGGTTTTCATATTTGACATTTTTCAACGACGTGGTCCGAGCAGTGAGCAGGCCATAAAACACATACAGAATGTTCTGATACACAACATATCTCTGGGATTAGAGATAACAACAGATACCGCCATGTCTCTGGATGAAGGGTGTATTCACATGGGAAAGAAACACACACACACACACACCTTTACAAGGGACACCATTTTTTGAGACCTTTTTTTTAATACATAATATTTCCGCCGTCATTCCCTACGACCAAAATAATACCCTGGTGAAAATACGATGGCAAGTAAACAACCCACCTCTACTGTCTGTTCTATTGGCGAATGTACAATCACTGGAGAACAAACGGGACCAGCTCCGTTCCGAGACGATCCTATCAATGGGATCTGAAGAACTGTCATATGTTTCTCAGAAACTTGGCTGATCAAGGACATGGATAATATTCTAGCTGGTTTTCTATGCATCGGCAGAACCCGAACGGCAGTGTCGGGCTGGCAGATGTCAGGTGTTTCTTTGTTAACAACAGCTGGTACACGGTCTCTAATATTAAAGAAGTCTTGAGGTTCTGCTCATCTGAGTTAGAATGCCTCATGATAAGCTGTACCATTCTACTTACCACCACAAAATGATGTTGGCCCAAAGACCGCACGCAACAAGCTGTATAAGGCAATAAGCACACACAAAAAAGAATCATCCAGAGGTGGTGCTGCTAGTGGCCGGTGATTTCAATGCAGGACAACTCAAATCCGCCTTAAATAATTTCTCTCAGCATGTGACCTGTGCAATTAGTGGCAAAAAAAAAATCTAAATCAACTTTACTACACACAGAGAGGCATACAAAGCTTTTCCTTGACCTCCATTTGGCAAATCTGACCATAACTCTATCCTCCTGATTCCTGTTTACAAGCAAAAACTCAAACAGGAAGTACCAGTGATGCGCTCGATATGTAAGTGGTCCGATAAAGCGAATGCTAAGGTACAGGACTGTTTCGGTAGCACAGGCTGGAATATGTTCCGGGACTGATCCGATGGCATTGAGGTGTTTGCAACATCAGTCACCGGCCTCATTAATAAGTGCAATGACGACGTCGTCCCCACAGTGACCGTGTGTACATACCCCAACCAGAATCCATGGATTACAGTCTAACATGCGCACTGATCTAAAGGCTAGAGCTGCCGTTTTCAATGAGCAGGGCACTAATCCGGATGCTTATAAGACATCCCACTACGCCTTCCCGATTACCATCAAACAGGCAAAGCGTCAATACAGCACTAAGACCGAATCCTACTACACCAGCTGTGAAGCTCGTATGATGTGGCAGGGCTTGCAAACTATCACGGATTACAAAGGGAAACCTAGCCGCGAGCTTCCCAGCGACGCGAGCCTACCAGATAAGCTAAATTCCTTGTTTAATGCAATCTTCAAGCTGAAACTAGTGCAGTACTGGTAAGAGATATGATAAGAGACCATTTAGTTGTGTTTCGATGCTTGCTTCGAAGCATGCAACAGTTCACCATGCGTGAGAGCACCAGCCAGTCCAAACGACGCTCTCCATAGCCGATGTGAGTAAGACCTTTAAACAGGTCAGAATTCCCAATGCCACAGGGCCAGAAGGATTACCAGGACACGTACTCACCGCATGCACTGACCAGCCGGCAATTTTTTTGTTGTTGTTGTTTTTTTGTTGACTTTTTCTCCCCAATTTCGTGGTATCCAATTGTTAGTAGCTACTATCTTGTCTCATCGCTAAAACTCCCGTACGGGCTCGGGAGAGACGAAGGTTGAAAGCCATGCGTCCTCCGATACACAACCCAACCAAGCCGCACTGCTTCTTAACACAGCGCGCATCCAACCCGGAAGCCAGCCGCACCAATGTGTTGGAGGAAACACCGTGCACCTGGCAACCTTGGTTAGCGCGCACTGCGCCCGGCCCGCAACAGGAGTCGCTGGTGCGCGATGAGACAAGGATATCCCTGCCGGCCAAGCCCTCCCTAACCCGGACGACGCTAGGCCAATTGTGCGTCGCCCCACGGACCTCCCGGTCGCGGCCGGTTACGACAGAGCCTGGGCGCGAACCCAGAGTCTCTGGTGGCACAGCTGGCACTGCAGTACAGCGCCCTTAACCACTGCGCCACCCGGGAGGCCCCCAGCCAGCAATTTTTAACCTCTCCTTGACCCAATCTGTAATTCCTACATGTTTCAAGCAGATCAACATAGTCCCTTTGTACAAGAACTCCAAGGTAACCTGTCTAAATAATTATCGCCCGGTAGCACTCACATCTGTAGCCATGAAATCACTTGAAAAGGCTGGTCATGGCTCAGATCAACACCATCATCCCAGACACCCTTGACCCATTCCAATTCGGATACCGCCCCAACAGATCCACAGATCCACAGCACATGACTCCAACTCCATCATTTAGTTTGCAGACGACACAACGGTGGTAGGCCTGATCACCGACTACTATGAGACTACCTATAGGGAAAAGGTCAGAGACATGGCAGTGTGGTGTGGGGACAACAACCTCTCCCTCAACAAGACAAAGGAGCTGATTGTGGACTACAGGAAACGGAGGGCCGAGCACTCCCCCATTCACATTGACAGGGCTGTAGTGGAGCGGGTTGAGAGCTTCAAGTCCCTCGGCGTCCACATCACTAAGGATCTATCAAGTTCCAAATACACCAACACAGTCGCGAAGAAGGCATGACAATGCCTCTTCTCCCTCAGGAGGCTGGAAATAATTGGTATGGACCCTCAGATCCTTAAAAAGTTCTACAGCTGCCCCATTGAGAGCCTTTTAACTGGCTGCATCACCACTTGATATGATAATTGCTTGGCATTCGACCGTAGGGTGCTACAGGGGGTAGTGCGGACAGCCCAGTACATCATTGGAGCCATTCAGGACCTCTATACCAGGCGATGTCAGAGGAAGGCCCTAAAAATTTACTCTAGCCACCCAAGTCATAGAGTATTCTCTCTTGAACCAACAGAACCCTGAACTTCTACTCCCAAGTCATAAGACTGCTAAAAAGTTAATCAGATAGCTACCCGGACTAACTATTTAACAATCTACATGGACCCTTTTTGTGCTAGCTTTTTGACTCATCACATACGCTGCTGCTACTGTTTATTATCTGTCACTTTATTGCTAGTTACAGTGGGGCAAAAAAGTATTTAGTCAGCCACCAATTGTGCAAGTTCTCCCACTTAAAAAGATGAGAGAGGCCTGTAATTTTCATCATAGGTACACTTCAACTATGACAGACAAAATGAGAAAAATAATCCAGAAAATCACATTGTAGGATTTTTTATTAATTTATTTGCAAATTATGGTGGAAAATAAGTATTTGGTCACCTACAAACAAGCAAGATTTCTGGCTCTCACAGACCTGTTGTAACGGTTTTCTTGTGGTGAAGTAGAGGCGGACCAAAATGCAGCGTGGTGGTTATTCATGTTTCTTTAATAAAGACTCTATACATGAATAAACTAACAAAACAATAAATGTGTGAAAACCTAAACAGTCATATCTGGTGCAAACACAGAGACAGGAACAATCACCCACAAACACACAGTGAAACCCAGGCTACCTAAATATGGTTCCCAATCAGAGACAATGACTAACACCTGCCTCTGATTGAGAACCATATCAGGCCAAACATAGAACTAGACAAACTAGACATGTAACATAGAATGCCCACTCAGATCACACCCTGACAAACCAAAACATAGAAACATACAAAGCAAACTATGGTCAGGGTGTAACACCTGTAACTTCTTCTTTAAGAGGCTCCTCTGTCCTCCACTCGTTACCTGTATTAATGGCACCTGTTTGAACTTGTTATCAGTATAAAATACACCTGTCCACAACCTCAAACAGTCACATTCCAAACTCCACTATGGCCAAGACCAAAGAGCTGTCAAAGGACACCAGAAACAAAATTGTAGATCTGCACCAGGCTGGGAAGACTGAATCTGCAATAGGTAAGCAGCTTGGTTTGAAGAAATCAACTGTGGGAGCAATTATTAGGAAATGGAAGACATACAAGACCACTGATAATCTCCCTCGATCTGGGGCTCCACGCAAGATCTCACCCTGTGGGGTCAAAATGATCACAAGAACGGTGAGCAAAAATCCCAGAACACACGGGGGGACCTAGTGAATGACCTGCAGAGAACTGGGACCAAAGTAACAAAACCTACCATCAGTAATACACTACGCCGCCAGAGACTCAAATCCTGCAGTGCCAGACGTGTCCCCCTGCTTAAGCCAGTACATTATCAGGCCTGTCTGAAGTTTACTAGAGAGGATTTGGATGATCCAGAAGAAGATTGGGAGAATGTCATATGGTCAGATGAAACGAAATATAACTTTTTTGGTAAAAACTAAACTTGTCGTGTTTGGAGGACAAAGAATGCTGAGTTGCATCCAAAGAACACCATACCTACTGTGAAGCATGGGGGTGGAAACATCATTCTTTGGGGCTGTTTTTCTGCAAAGGGACCAGGATGACTGATCCGTGTAAAGGAAAGAATGAATGGGGCCATGTATCGTGAGATTTTGAGTGAAAACCTCCTTCCACCAGCAAGGGCATTGAAGATGAAACGTGGCTGGGTCTTTCAGCATGACAATGATCCCAAACACACCGCCCGGGCAATGAAGGAGTGGCTTCGTAAGAAGCATTTCAAGGTCCTGGAGTGGCCTAGCCAGTCTCCAGATCTCAATCCCATAGAAAATCTTTGGAGGCAGTTAAAAGTCCGTGTTGACCAGCAACAGCCCCAAAACATTACTGCTCTAGAGGAGATCTGCATGGAGGAATGGGCCAAAATACCAGCAACAGTGTGTGAAAACCTTGTGAAGATTTACAGAAAACGTTTGACCTCTGTCATTGCCAACAAAGGGTATATAACAAAGTATTGAGATAAACGTTTGTTATTGACCAAATAGTTATATCCACCATATTTTGCAAATAAATTCATTAAAACTTCTTGCGACTGGCAATCCCGTATCTGGGATCGTAATCATAGCCTCAAGTGCATTACCATAACACAACTTTTCCTATTCATGAAAATCGCAAATGAAATGAAATAAATATATTCAAACACAAGCTTAGCCTTTTGTTAACAACACTGTCATCTTGGATTTTCAAAATATGCATTACAGCCAACGCTAGACAAGCATTTTTGTAAGTTTATCATGGCATAATGCTATGCTAGGCTCTGCTGGCAGCAGGCAACATTTTCACGAAAATAAGAAAAGCAACCAAATTAAATCATTTACCTTTGAAGAACTTCAGATGCTTTCACTCAGGAGACTCCCAGTTAGATAGCAAATGTTCCTTTTTTCCAAAAATAATATTTTTGTAGGCGAAAAAGCTCCCGTTTGTTCATCCTGCTTGGCTGAGAAATCGACCGAAAAATACTTCAACTATAACGGCAAACTTTTTTCGAAATTTGCTCCATAATATCGACAGAAACACGGCAAACGTTGTTTAGGATCCATCCTCAAGGTGTTTTTAACATATGTATTCGATAATATATCCATCGAGGCAATTGGTTTCTCATAAGAAGCGATTGGAAAAATGGCTACCTCAGTATTTTACGCAAGATTTTCTCCGGGAGACACCATGTGATATATATATACCATATATATGGTCCCTTACAGCCATTCTCCAATGGAAATGCCTAAAAAGACGTCACAATGCTGTAGACACCTTGGGGAATGCGTGGAAAATGTAAGCTCATTCGTAGCTCATTCACAACCATATAAGGCGGTTTCAAAAAATGCGGCACTTCCTGATTGGATTTTTATCTGGGTTTTGCTTGTAACATCAGTTCTGTGGCACTCACATACAATATATTTGCAGTTTTGGAAACGTCAGAGTGTTTCCTTTCCAAAGCTGTCAATTATATGCATAGTCAAGCATCTTTTCGTAAAACAAATTATCTTGTTTAAAACGGGAACGTTTTTCATCCAAAAATTAAAATAGCGCCCCCTATATCCAAGAGGCAAAAAATCCTACAATGTGATTTTCTGGATTTTTTTTTCTCATTTTGTCTGTCATTGTTGAAGTGTACCTGTGATGGAAATTACAGGCCTCTCTTATCTTTTTAAGTGGGAGAACTTGCGCAATTGGTGGCTGACTAAATACTTTTTTGCCCCACTGTATATGTACATATCTATCTCAATTACCTCGTACCCCTGCACATCGACTCGGTACTGGTACTCCTTTTATATAGCCAAGTTATCGCTACTCATTGTGTATCTATTATCAATGTTATTATTGTGTGTTTTACTTTTCTATTGTTTCTCTATTGTGTTTCTCTCTGCATTGTTAGGAATGGCCTGTAAGGAAGCATTTCACTGTTGGTCCACACCTGTTGTTTACGAAGCATGTGACAAATACAATTTGATTTGATCAGACGGACTGTCAGAGAGACAGAAACTGGCCCTAACACACACACCATTACAAATTAGGGACAAATTTGTGGGACAGACAAGACATCGTAGGTGCATAATTCCTATCATTGAACATTATGGAGAGAAAAAAAATCTGAGATAGCAGAGGTGAAAGTTCAATGAAGTGGAAAGTTTGTGTGTGGGCTTTTTTCTTGCCAAATCACAGCGTCAATAACAAATGGTAACAAACCTTTCCCATGTGTCCTGCTGGATCAGAGGAACTATCAGAGAGACAGAGACTGGCCCTAAAACACACAAACACACAGACGGGCTCTGTTGGTTTGGACACAGGTCATAAACATAACCTTGTTGAACTGTCACACCAAGCGTTGCTTTCCCTCTGGATCAATTATTCTCCACCGTATCAGCCATCTGTAATACTGTGGCCATTTACACATGACGACGGGAAAGCTTTCTAAATGAACCAGAGCCATGAAATGTCTGGAATGACAGTTTGTCTCAAGGAGATAAAACTAAAGGAGCTTGGGGAGAATGGTGAGAAGCGATGTGGTGATCAACAGGATTTGGTGTGCATGTGTGCGTGAGTACGCGCATGGAGGAAGCTGTACAATTAGCAGTACACTGACGTCAGTTTCAATGGTGTCTCAATGAAACACAGCCCTTTTAAGTGTTTATGGGAAAAATGAATGGTGGAAAAATGATTGGAAACACAACTGAAGTCGGAAGTTTACATACACCTTAGCCAAATAGATTTAAACTCAGTTTTCCAATTCCTAGTAAAATCCTGGTAAAATTCCCTGTCTTAGGTCAGTTAGGATCACCATTTTATTTTAAGAATGTGAAATGTCAGAATAATAGTAAACAGAATTATTTATTTCAGCTTTTATTTCTTTCATCACATTCCCAGTGGGTCAGAAGTTTGCATACACTCAGTTAGTATTTGGTAGTGTTACCTTTAAATTGTTTAACTTGGGTCAAACGTTTCGGGTAGCCTTCCACAAGTTTCCCACAATAAGTTGGGTGAATTTTGGCCCATTCCTCCTGACAGAGCTGGTGTAACTAAGTCATGTTGGTAGGCCTCCTTGCTTGAACACACTTTTTCAGTTCTGCCCACAAATGTTCTATAGGATTGATGTCAGGGCTTTGTGATGGCCACTCCAATACCTTGACTTTGTTGTCCTTAAGCCATTTTGACACAAATTTGGAAGTATGCTTTGGGTCATTGTCCATTTGAAAGACCCATCTGCGACCAAGCATTAACTTCCTGACTGATGTCTTGAGATGTTGCTTTAATACAGTGCCTTGCGAAAGTATTCGGCCCCCTTGAACTTTGCGACCTTTTGCCACATTTCAGGCTTCAAACATATAAAACTGTATTTTTTTGTGAAGAATCAACAACAAGTGGGACACAATCATGAAGTGGAACAACATTTATTGGATATTTCAAACTTTTTTAACAAATCAAAAACTGAAAAATTGGGCGTGCAAAATTATTCAGCCCCTTTACTTTCAGTGCAGCAAACTCTCTCCAGAAGTTCAGTGAGGATCTCTGAATGATCCAATGTTGACCTAAATGACTAATGATGATAAATACAATCCACCTGTGTGTAATCAAGTCTCCGTATAAATGCACCTGCACTGTGATAGTCTCAGAGGTCCGTTAAAAGCGCAGAGAGCATCATGAAGAACAAGGAACACACCAGGCAGGTCCGAGATACTGTTGTGAAGAAGTTTAAAGCCGGATTTGGATACAAAAAGATTTCCCAAGCTTTAAACATCCCAAGGAGCACTGTGCAAGCGATAATATTGAAATGGAAGGAGTATCAGACCACTGCAAATCTACCAAGACCTGGCCGTCCCACTAAACTTTCAGCTCATACAAGGAGAAGACTGATCAGAGATGCATGATCACTCTGGATGAACTGCAGAGATCTACAGCTGAGGTGGGAGACTCTGTCCATAGGACAACAATCAGTCGTATATTGCACAAATCTGGCCTTTATGGAAGAGTGGCAAGAAGAAAGCCATTTCTTAAAGATATCCATAAAAAGTGTTGTTTAAAGTTTGCCACAAGCCACCTGGGAGACACACCAAACATGTGGAAGAAGGTGCTCTGGTCAGATGAAACCAAAATTGAACTTTTTGGCAACAATGCAAAACGTTATGTTTGGCGTAAAAGCAACACAGCTGAACACACCATCCCCACTGTCAAACATGGTGGTGGCAGCATCATGGTTTGGGCCTGCTTTTCTTCAGCAGGGACAGGGAAGATGGTTAAAATTGATGGGAAGATGGATGGAGCCAAATACAGGACCATTCTGGAAGAAAACCTGATGGAGTCTGCAAAAGACCTGAGACTGGGATGGAGATTTGTCTTCCAACAAGACAATGATCCAAAACATAAAGCAAAATCTACAATGGAATGGTTCAAAAATAAACATATCCAGGTGTTAGAATGGCCAAGTCAAAGTCCAGACCTGAATCCAATCGAGAATCTGTGGAAAGAACTGAAAACTGCTGTTCACAAATGCTCTCCATCCAACCTCACTGAGCTCGAGCTGTTTTGCAAGGAGGAATGGGAAAAAATGTCAGTCTCTCGATGTGCAAAACTGATAGAGACATACCCCAAGCGACTTACAGCTGTAATCGCAGCAAAAGGTGGCGCTACAAAGTATTAACTTAAGGGGGCTGAATAATTTTGCACGCCCAATTTTTCAGTTTTTGATTTGTTAAAAAAGTTTGAAATATCCAATAAATGTCGTTCCACTTCATGATTGTGCACCACTTGTTGTTGATTCTTCACAAAAACATACAGTTTTATATCTTTATGTTTGAAGCCTGAAATGTGGAAAAAGGTTGCAAAGTTCAAGGGGGCCGAATACTTTCGCAAGGCACTGTATATACACAGAATTTTCCTGCCTCATGATGCTATCTATTTTGTGAAGTCCACCAGTCCCTCCTGCAGCAAAGCACCCCCACAACATGATGCTGCCACCCCCGTGCTTCGCAGTTGGGATGGTGTTCTTCGGCTTGCAAGCCTCCCTCTTTTTTCTCCAAACAAAACGATGGTCATTATGGTCAAACAGTTCTATTTTTGTTTCATCAGACCAGTGAACATTTCTCCAAAAAGTACAATCTTTGTCCCCATGTGCAGTTGCAAATGGAAGTCTGGCTTTTTTATGGCGGTTTTGGAGTAGTGGCTTCTTCCTTGCTGAGCAGCCTTTCAGCTTATTTCGATATAGGACTCGTTTTACTGTGGATATAAATAGTTTTGTACCTATTTTCTCCAGCATTTTCACAAGGTCCTTTGCTGTTGTTCCGGGATAGATTTGCACTTTTCGCACCAAAGTACGTTCATCTCTAGGAGGCAGAACGCATCTCCTTCCTGAGCGGTATGATGGCTGCGTGGTCCCATGGTGTTTATACTTGCGTACTATTGTTTGTACAGATGAACGTGGTACCTTCAGGCGTTTGGAAATTGCTCCCAAAGATGAACAACATCAGTCAACATCAGTCTTTTTTCTGAGGTCTTGGCTGATTTCTTTTGATTTTCTCATGATGTCAAGCAAAGAGGCACTGAGTTTGAAGGTAGGCCTTGAAATACATCCACAGGTACACCTCGAATTGACTCAAATGATGTCAATTAGCCTATCAGAAGCTTCTAAAGCCATGACATAATTTTCTGGAATTTTCCAAGCTGTTTAAAGGCACAGTCAACTTAATGTATGTAAACTTCTGACCCACTGGAATTGTGACACAGTGAATTATAAGTGAAATAATCTGTCTATAAGCAATTGTTGGAAAAATTACTTGTGTCATGCACAAAGTAGATGTCCCAACCGAATTGTTAACAAGAAATTTGTGGAGTGGTTGAAAAACGGGTTTTAATGACTCCAACCGAAGTGTATGTAAACTTCCGACTTCAACTGTAGGTTTTATGTGCATTATGAATTATACTGTGGTACTCTGTTAATCTCTTCTAAACTCGCTACACAGCGAGCAATCCCAGCCGTTGAGCTGATCCTAACTGCGTATCCAGGTCACGGCGTGACATTTTGATAACCATATAAATCTCTCTAGGACAAGGTGAATTTTATCAATATGTTAGCCTGTATTTACCCCCCCCCCCCCCCCCACCCCAAAATGAAGATTGAATTAGCTGCTAATATGGCTATCAGAAAGACTACAAATGCCGTGATGATCTGGACCAGACTGCCAAATCGAGGTAAAGGTAAGAATCTCTGGATTAACTATCTAAAGTTAGCTAAATGTAGTAATGAATACATTGGCTATATATCTGTAAATTGAAAAAATCTGTGAACTGTCTTATGCAAGTTTTAAATTGACACAATACCTGTTAGCAAAGGTGTCAGGTAGAGATGCAGTGCAGGTGCTTGAAGGGATTTGTACTCTTGCATGATGTCTACTTTGATGCTAATTAGCATGTTCGAATCTGAGAGTAAATAGAACCGAATATATTGTTAAAAGTCACCTTGTCCGAGAGAGTTTTACATGGTTATTAAAATGCCATGCCAGGGTAAGCCTACACGAAACACGTATGAGAAAAACGAATCTGGAAAAATGATTGGAACCATTTCCCTGTTTGACCGTTAGGTTTTATGGTTATTATGACAACTCCACTGTGGGGCTCTATGTAACAGAGTTAAGAACATGCTGTAAGCTCACTGCACAACTAGCTTGAAATGTCACCAATGGACCAAACAAATTGGATCTTTTTCTATAGCTCAATTGGGCGGTACATTGTCAAGGAGAATGGTCACCTGTGTTTGCAAGCAGATGATCAACAGTTCAAACCTGGTATGATCAGGGACAGTTTTAGGAAGCTATACTGTTAGTGTAAAGGACGTCACTCTGCTTGCTTAGCGAGAACCACTTCCTCCCGTTTCTGCCCATACCTGTCGCGAACTCGGGACCTCTGCCTTGCTAGTGATCGACCTCGTCAAGAGTCTTAGCCAATCGCGTTACCTCAAAAGCTAGCTAATGAGGCGACGCAAGCGGGACACTTCAGGCTGAGGAGTAAGTTTCACACATCTCCATGTGCTACATTCAGCTCTCAAACTTACTGGACAGCGACCCCTGCGTTGAGCTGAGATCAACTGTCACAGCACCACGGTTAAGGACATCACGTTGCTTGCTTAGCGAGAAACCACCCCCCCCCCACCCCCCCAATTCGGCCCATACATGGCACAAACTCGGAACCTCTGCCTTGCTAGCACACGTGACCACCCTCCTCAAGCGTCTTAGCCTTCACAGAAATGGAAAGCAAACACAAAACGCAATCACTTCTACATGTCACCTTTTTCATTTTGTGATGAGAGACCAGTTCATTTTACCCAAACTTTCCCCAAGAAAATCCTTGTGGGAGAATCTTCTTGAAAACACATATTTTGAGTTCCACTTATTTATTTGTATTTTTTAAACCCTTATTTTACCAGGTAAGTTGACTGAGAACACATTCTCATTTACAGCAATGACCTGGGGAATTGTTACAAGGGGGAGGAGAGGGGATTAACGAGCCAATTGGAAGCTGGGGATGATTAGGAGGCCACGTTAACAACCCTACTCTTGTGATAGGAGCCATGGGATCTTTAGTGACCACAGAGTCTGGACACACGTTTAACATCCTGTCCGAAAGACGGCACCCTACACAGGACAATGTCTCCAATGTCCCCAATCACATTGGGATCTCTCCTTAGATGAGAGGAAAGATTGCCTTCTACTGGCCCTCCAACACCACTTCCAGCAGCATCTGGTCTCCCATACGAGAACCGATCAAGACCAACCCAGCTTAGCTTCAGTGGGATTCAGCCGCAGTGGTATGCTGCTGTCTAAAGCCATCAAAGGCAGCCAGCGAATGCTACGACAAATCGAAAAGTTAACGTTGACCTCCCAGCTGAGAGAAGGATTCAACATTCCCCTTCTGCAGTTTTAGAGCCTCTCCATTATGCATTGTGGAGTGTCTGAGTAGCCTCTCTCCTCAAATGTATGTCCCCCTTGACCTGAAGTATCTTATCAGGCCTTTCAGACCAGAGGTCACATACCGATGGAAGCCCCTACCCCCTCTCTCCTCCTCCCTCCACCCTTTTGCCTATTGTCCAAGTACAAGGGGGCTCCAAGAGGATTCCTTTAGGTTAAATGTAAGTAGTTTTAACATCACCCTTTTTAGATAACACCTCATGAACCTAAATGTGTGAGTGAGAATAAGAGGAAAAAATACAATATGGTGCATTTAGAAGTTTCTTCAAAATCCCAGCACTGTCAAGTGTAGCGCAAGTCCATGGAATCACATCAAATAGCACAAGCTTGTGAGTTTTATGGGACATGCATGCCCATTGAAACAGTTGACTGAACCCTCTTCCACCTTTCCTCTCTCATCAGGCATTGATTGACTTAGCTCTTCTGACATTACCGTTCCTGGGCCGTCGTGGGGTCTAGCTTAACCTCACATCCTGGTGTCTGATCGGCCGATGGACCAGGCACAATACATGAAAGTCCCTTGGTACTGGGCTGGCCTTCTGGTCTCCTAAACGGCATCAATGCTACCTCATTGAACAAAAGCTAGATGACTTAACAGAATAAGGGGAGATGGGGGTTGGGGAAATGGAGGAATGGTTTTAGAGGGGGGACAGGAGGATAAGGTCACATAGGTCTTGTGAGAGCAGAGGTCAGAGGTCAGGTCAGCTCACCTTGTGCCTATTAGAAAGCTCTAAGTGTTCTAATGGGATCAATTACACTCCACATTAGTATAAACCAGCAGTACAGACCAATGGCTTTGACCAACTGTGGTCTAGAATCGAGGACTAGACATGAGGGGTCTTACGGTTGACCGTGTAAAGTCAGTCAGACCACATTACGACCATCCGTCTGACCAAAGGCCCTGACCGCATTCCAGGCTGTGAGGGATAGTGGTAGTGGTTAAAGAGATCCTCTTAAATTAATAGAGCGATTGTGTCATCTACCCTCAATGTTTCAGAATTGGGTGAAAATGCCAGCCATATTGGTCAGGGAGAAATCCAAACCAGTCTATGGATTGAATGGCAGTAGATGTATAATCCTGGTTTGACTTATGCAGCAAAATAAAAGTAAGACATGTGATATATCAGATGTTTAATCGAACGATTGGCAACCTACAATATAAATAGCCTCTAAAATACATGTAAATGGGCAAAATGTCAAAATGGTGTTTTCTTAGAAAGCTGTAAGTGATATTATATGATACAATATCAGTAGGCTACTTGTTGCATTTACAACTTGTCTAAGTCCTATCGTCAACTGATTCCAGACAGTGTATGGCTGTGGATTGACTTTTGTATTGAATTGTTTGAATGGAATGTTGGCATATTAGCATACAGCTAATAAAAACATATATGGAACCATCCCTCTAAATCTGGCTAGCTAGCTAACAAACACACAGTGCAGATAAATTCTTCAAATTCATTATTTTCCACTATCTTATTCCAGCACTGGCAAACCATGGTTGACCAACTCCCTGACCAAAATGGCTGACCTTTATCCCATCATAAGAAGGCTGATGTCCATTCTAGTATTCGATTCCTAATTCAATGGTAGTGGTCATTATGCATCACAGCATCACTAGGAGGAAATGGAGCAGTCAAAGTGGAACTGACAGCCTATTAGCAACATGAAATCCTGTTAAAATCTATTCATATACACCCCTAGGAATTATATAATTCCTTTAAAAAAAAATATCTGATAAGCGAACTTGGTCATTTTTTCATTTTCATTGAACGTTTGGGAATGCCATAGAGTAAGGCACTTCTATAGCGATATAGAGTGGGAAAGTGGCCATTCGTTTGGACAATTAATAGACACGGCAGTAAATAAAATTGAATAAAACACGTGCCTGTCATCATTCACCTTGAACTGGACTGTGTGTTCACAGGCAACAGCAACTTTAGATCATTATGTTATAATAGACCTGAAAATAATTCTGCAAATACTGCATGTAAATACCACGGGAGTCCTCTTACATTTAAGAACATTACGGTCCTATTGATCAAAGAACCATGAACAGGTAGGCTATCTCTCTCAGTTGCCTGTGCACATCAACAACAAAAATATCAGCAATCATATTAGCCAGAGCCAGATGAGCTCAAATCTAAATAAACAGATTGTAGTTGGCCATCAAAATTGCTCTGATAAACGATGGGGAATAATAGCCTGCTCGCCCTTCTGCAGCTTGCCTGCCAATGCATGCTTGTCCCAATCCACGTTTTAACAACTGAATGGGAACTTGCCCTGCCAATTTGATTGATGCCAAATACATTTGATTGGCAACTAAGAGATATGCTAACTGTGGATATGCCATTCAAGTTCAGCATAGCTAGCTAGCAAAGTGATTTACATTTCTTGCTAGCTAACCAAATGAGACCTGCATCTCTAGATGTAGCCCCCGAAAAACGATATGGGGGGAAAGTTGGCAAATTCATACAAATATAAAATGGTAATTGTTCCAAAAGTGTGCACAGTATCAACTATCCTAACTACCCTATCAACTAAGTTGGACCCGTCTGAACATCTCAATGTTGGTTTGGTGTTGATAGCTTAGATGGTGTAGGAGGAGATACAGCAGATCTAGATTATTATATTTTTTCCATTCGAGTCTATGGGGCTTTTTTTTGCCATTGTAAGCGGCCGCGACCGGGAGGTCCGTGGGGCGACGCACAATTGGCCTAGCGTCGTCCGGGTTAGGGAGGGTTTGGCCGGTAGGGATATCCTTGTCTCATCGCGCACCAGCGACTCCTGTGGTGGACCAGGCACAGTGCGCGCTAACCAAGGTTGCCAGGTGCACAGTGTTTCCTCCGGCACATTGGTGCGGCTGGCTTCCGGGTTGGATGTGCGCTGTGTTAAGAAGCAGTGCGGCTTGGTTGGGTTGTGTATCGGAGGACGCATGACTTTCAACCTTTGTCTCTCCCGAGCCCGTACGGGAGTTGTAGCGATGAGACAAGATAGTAGCTACTAAAAAACAATTGGACACCACGAAATTGGGGAGAAAAAAGGGGTAAAAGAAAAAAGAAAAAAGAAATACATTGGGAGCTCATTTAAATATTGTTTTAGTTCCAAAAGTATAAATGCTATCAAAAATATTTTCTCAGGCAATCCGAGTTTGGGGGCAGTCATGACATTTGGAAGTTGGTTTCGTGTTAACAGCTCAAATCCTTTAAGCTCTGGAGCGGGTGGAATAAATGGAATAATAATATTTATAATAATAAGACAGTAATAAGACAGTAAGAAATCTGAAGTTGTGCTTTGCTTTGCAAGCACACCTAATTATCTACATTAATCCTTCATTGAACTGCATCCATCTACTCTGCCAACAATGCCTTACACTACATCATAGAATTTTGACTCTTCCACAGACGACGCAATCGCAACCACACTGCACACTTCCCTAACTCATCTGGACAAGAGGAATACCTATGTGAGAATGCTGTTCATCACCCTGGGTCTCAACCCCGCCCTGTGCAACTAGGTACTGGACTTCCTGACGGGCCGCCCCCAGGTGGTGAGGGTAGGTAACAACATCTCCACCCCGCTGATCCTCAACACTGGGGCCCCACAAGGGTGCGTTCTGAGCCCTCTCCTGTACTCCCTGTTCACCCACGACTGCGTGGCCATGCACGCCTCCAATTCAATCATCAAGCTTGCGGACGACACTACAGTGGTAGGCTTGATTACCAACAACGACGAGACGGCCTACAGGGAGGAGGTGAGGGCCCTCGGAATGTGGTGTCAGGAAAATAACTCAACGTCAACAAAACAAATGAGATGATTGTGGACTTCAGGAAACAGCAGAGGGAGCACCCCCCTATCCACATCGACGGGACAGTAGTGGAGAGGGTAGTAAGTTTTAAGGTCCTCGGCGTACACATCGCGGATAAACAGAATTGGTCCATCCACACAGACAGCATTGTGAAGAAGGCGCAGCAGCGCCTCAACCTCAGGAGGCTGAAGAAATGTGGCTTGTCACCAAAAGCACTCACAAACTTCTACAGATGCACAATCGAGAGCATCCTGTCGGGCTGTATCAGTTGCCTGGTACGGCAACTGCTCCGCCCACAACCCTAAGGCTCTCCAGAGGGTAGTGAGGTCTGCACAACGCATCACTGTGGGCAAACTACCTGCCCTCCAGGACACCTACACCACCCAATGTCACAGGAAGGCCATAAAGATCATGAAGGACAACAACCACCCGAGCCACTGCCTGTTCACCCCACTATCATCCAGAAGGCGAGGTCAGTACAGGTGCATCAAAGCTGGGACTGAGAGGCTGAAAAACAGCTTCTATCTCAAGGCCATCAGACTGTTAAACAGCCACCACTAACATTGATTGGCTGCTGCCAACATACTGACTCAACTCCAGACACTTTAATAATGGCTATTGATGGAAATTGATGGAAAAATGTATCACTAGCCACTTTAAACAATTTAAAAAACACTTTAAACTATGCCACTTAATACACTGATCAAAAAAATAAAGGGAACACTAAAATAACACATCCTAGATCTGAATGAATGAAATATTCTTATCAAATACTTTTTTTTTTACATAGTTGAATGTGCTGACAACAAAATCACACAAAAATTATCAATGGAAATCAAATGTATCAATGGATTTGGAGTAACACTCAAAATTAAAGTGGAAAACCACACTACAGGCTGATCCAACTTGGATGTAATGTCCTTAAAACAAGTCAAAATAAGGCTCAGTAGTATGTGTGGCCTCCACATGCCTGTATGACCTCCCTACAACGCCTGGGCATGCTCCTGATGAGGTGGCAGATGGTCTCCTGAGGGATCTCCTCCCAGACCTGGACTAAAGCATCCGCCAACTCCTGGACAGTCTGTGGTGCAACGTGGCGTTGGTGGATGGAGCGAGACATGATGTCCCAGATGTGGTCAATTGGATTCAGGTCTGGGGAACGGGCGGGCCAGTCCATAGCATCAATGCCTTCCTCTTGCAGAAACTGCTGACACACTCCAGCCACATGAGGTCTAGCATTGTCTTGCAATAGGAGGAACCCAGGGCCAACCGCACCAACATATGGTCTCACAAGGGGTCTGAGGATCTCATCTCGGTACCTAATGGCAGTCAGACTACCTCTGGCGAGCACATGGAGGGCTGTGCGGCGCCCCAAAGAAATGCCAACCCACACCATGACTGACCCACCGCCAAACCGGTCATGCTGGAGAATGTTGCAGGCAGCAGAACGTTCTCCACGGCTTCTCCAGACTGTCACGTCTGTCACATGTGCTCATTGTGAACCTGCTTTCATCCGTGAAGAGCACAGGGCGCCAGTGGCGAATTTGCCAATCTTGGTGTTCTCTGGCAAATGCCAAACGTCCTGCACGGTGTTGGACTGTAAGCACAACCCCCACCTGTGGACTTCGGGCCCTCATACCACCCTCATGGAGTCTGTTTCTGACCGTTTGAGCAGACACATGCACATTTGTGGCCTGCTGGAGGTCATTTTGCAGGGCTCTGGCAGGGCTCCTCCTGCTCCTCCTGCTCCTCCTTGCACAAAGGCGGAGGTAGCGGTCCTGCTGCTACGGCCTCCTCTACGTCTCCTGATGTACTGGCCTGTCTCCTGGTAGTGCCTCCATGCTCTGGACACTACACTGACAGACACAGCAAACCATCTTGCCACAGCTCGCATTGATGTGCCAACCTGGATGAGCTGCACTACCTGAGCCACTTGTGTGGGTTGTAGACTTCGTTTCATGCTACCACTAGAGTGAAAGCACCGCCAGCATTCAAAAGTGACCAAAACATCAGCCAGGAAGCATAGAAACTGAGAAGTGGTCTGTGGTTATCACCTGCAGAACCACTTCTTTATTGGGGGTGTCTTGCTAATTGCCTATAATTTCCACCTGTTGTCTATTCCATTTGCACAACAGAATGTGAAATTTATTGTCAATCAGTGTTGCTTCCTAAGTGGACAGTTTGATTTCACAGAAGTGTGATTGACTTGGAGTTGCATTGTGTTGTTTAAGTGTTCTCTTTATTTTTTTGAGCAGTGTATAGTGTTTACATACGCTACATTACTCATCTCATATGTATATACTGTACTCGATACCATCTACTGCATCTTGCCTATGCCGTTCTGTACCATCACTCATTCATATATCTTTATGTACATATTCTTTATCCCTTTACACTTGTGTGTGTAAGGTAGTAGTTGTGGAATTGTTAGGTTAGATTACTCGTTGGTTATTACTGCATTGTCGGAACTAGAAGCACAAGCATTTCGCTACACTCGCATTAACATCTGCTAACCATGTGTATGTGAAATAAAATTGGATTTGATTTGACCTATTTTTAAAACCTCTTATAAAGTTAGTTTTGTAGCATGGAATTTGATACTTTGACTGATATTATGATTTTCAGGTTTGTTTCGTATCTGGAAAGCTGTTAAAACGCTGTCAGTTTCCCTTCAATAGTCCACATCCTGGTCTGAGTGACCCTCACCGTGTACTGGTCATGAACATGCTGTATTAATAGCTAGTCACACGAGTGAAGTCTATACTTCCAGAGTAAATGTTGATTATATAATGGGCCCAGGTGCTGTGTATCTGTCACATTTGCACCTGTTCCCATGTTCACATCTGCTATTTTCAGAGAAGTGTAAAAGAAAGCTAAAAACATTCCATTGACTTTACCTACACCTTTCATAGACATATTTACCTTTAAAAAAAAAACTTTTTCTGTATTCCCTTCTTCAAAATAACATAACTAACGCGGTTGCACTGGTACATAAAATTGCCAAAGGGGAAAAAAAGTCCTATAATCTTTGGAGCAAAAGTATCTTGTTCACAAAGGGTCTGATTCAGACTTGAGATAAGTAGACTTAACCTGGTCTTAAGTCAATAAGGACTTAAGGGCTATTCAATATGTATCACGGAAGTTCAGCTTTACAGCGTGATTGAAATTTAAAGGCAATGCTACCGCATTAGTGGAGACCGCACTCACGGTAAATGTTACATACGTTGGCTCAATCGGAAATGACCTTCACATTTCTATTGCTTCAGCGATACAGATTGAATAGAGCCCTAAGTCAACATTTTGTGACTTAAGTCCATTTTTAAGACAACTTATCTCAAGTCTGAATTGGGCACAAACTGATATCTCATACTAGTCCATGTCAAATAATTGAACTACATGGGAGTAAAGTAATTGACTTCTGCTTTACAGAGACACTGAACACGCCGATTGGCACATCTGTTTTTCTGTTGCTCATTCGAAAAATCAGATTTCAGTCTTGGTGTGTTCCCTGACCGATTCCGCGTTCGGTTATGATGTTTGTCCCCTATGAGACACTGTAGATGCGGAAGGCTATTTCACTTCCTCAAAATCCCCAGAGTGAATCTAAGTTAACTAAAGAAATCTGTAAGAAAATGTTACAGTTTTGCCGAGGGTATTTGAGTTGCGCAATTTTACATCTAACTAAGGTATTTCGCAAATAAAAAAAATGTCAGACATGATGTCTTATATAAACAGTCTGTCTATGCTACTGGATAGAGAGCAATCACTGCAGCTGTTCACCCCATGTTATTGGGCAAATGGACCTTGTCAATTCAGAACCCAACCTTAATTTCCCCATTGTG
Organism: Oncorhynchus mykiss; assembly: GCF_013265735.2. NCBI lineage: Eukaryota > Metazoa > Chordata > Actinopteri > Salmoniformes > Salmonidae > Oncorhynchus > Oncorhynchus mykiss. The sequence goes on from NC_048590.1 coordinate 15,888,760, forward strand.
ACGCATGGATGTTCCAAACTCTCTTTTAGATGAGACTGACTTCATGATCAAAATGATCCTATTTACACTTTGTAGTTAATTTGGACACTAGATTAACTGTTTCTGACTTATATCGATGCCACGTAGGCCATTTTCAAATGGATTTGTTGCTTCAACTTTTTGCCGAACATAGCACCAGATAAGAGAAAAAAAAAGTTAAATGTCAAGTTGTTTTGTCGTTGCTCCTCGATTAACCATGAGGGCCTGAGCACAAGAACCGTGTCCCTCTACACAGAGCTGCTTTTACAGGGGTTAGGCTTGGAGACCTCCACCCACACACACACACACACACACACACACACACATACACACACAGCTGAAAAGCGACCACCGGTTTACCGCTAAAATGCAAATGCATCAAAACGCTTGAGTAAGAATTATATATGAATCCAATGAGGTTTTTTTCTCTCTTTTAGAATCGCTTAGCCACGAGCGGCGAGAGGCCTCAATGGTGAGTGGCCACTGCGCTCCTCAGCCATGCGTATTATTCAGCTTGACGAGACGCAAACTGACATAAGCACCAGGGCTCACTTTCACCACCTCGCAATCCGATTATATGGCCAACGCCGCATCAATGCCATAGGGCCAACAGGCACCAGAGTCCCTCAACCATACCCAATCCCCCCCATTCCCCCTCCTCACACCCCCAAGCCACCCATTCATATGTTCTGTTTTAAGAAACCCCTCCCTTACTGAACCCCCCACACATACCAAGGAAAAGGAAAGCGATTGATTGATTGGCTAGATTATTTGTTGCAGTCTTACAACAGAAAGTGCCTTCAGAAAGTATTCATACCCCTGTGGACTTATTCCAATTTTTTTTGTGTTACAGCCTAAATTCAAAACTGATAAAAAAAATAAAAAATTCTCACCCATCTACACACAATACCCCACACTAACAAAATGAAAACATGTTTTTTTTATGTTGGAAATGTATTGAAAATGAAATACAGAAATATCTCATTTACGTAAATATTCACACCCCTCACTCAATACAAGTTAGAATCACCTTGGCAGCAATTACAGCTGTGAGTCTTTCTGGTTAATTCTTCAAGCTCTGACAAGTTGCTAGACAGCCATTTTCAAGTCTTGCCATAGATTTTCAAGCCTATTCAAGTCAAAACTGTAAACAGGACAATCAGGGAATATTCAATGTGGTGTTAAGCAACTCCAGTGTATATTTGGCCTTGTGTTTTAGGTTATTGTCCTGCTGAAAGGTGATTTCATCTCCCAGTGTCTGTTGAAAAGCAGACTGAACCAGGTTTTCTTCTAGGATTTTGCCTCTGCTTAGCTCTATTCCAATTATTTTTGTCCTAAAAATCTCCTAGTCCTTGCCAATGACAAGCATACTCATGATATGATGCAGCCATCACCATGCTTGAAAATACGAAGAGTGGTACTCAGTGATGTTTTCTGTTGGATTTGTCCCAAACGTAACGCTTTGTATTCAGGACATAAAGTTAATTTGTATGCCACAATTTTTGTAGTTTTACTTTAGTGCTTTATTCTAAAAAGGATGCATATTTTGGAATATTCTTTATTCTGTATAGGCTTCCTTCTTTTCACTCTGTCAATTAGGTTAGTATTGTGGAGTAAGTACAATGTTGTTGATCCATCCTCAGTTTTCTCCTATCACAGCCATTAAACTCTGTAACTGTTTTAAAGTCACCATTGGCCTCATGGAGAAATCCCTGAGGGGTTTCCGTATTCTCTGGCAACTGAGTTAGGAAGGATGCCTGTTTCTTTGTAGTGACTGGGTGTATTGATACACCATCTAAAGTGTAATTAATAACTTCACCATGCTCAAAGGGATATTCAATGTCTTCTTTTTATTTTTTACCCATCTACCAATAGGTGGCCTTCTTTGCGAGGCATTGGAAAACCTCACTGGTCTTTGTGGTTGAATCTGTGTTTGAAATCAGTGCTCCACTGAAGGACCTTACAGGACCTTATATGTGTAGGGTACAGAGATGAGGTAGTTATTCAAAAATCATGTTAAACACTATTGCTCACAGACTGAGTTCATGCAACATAGTATGTGACTTCTTAAGCACGGTTTTACTGCTGAAATTATTTAGGGGTTGAATGGCTTTACATTGTTTCTTAAATTTGTAAAAATTTCAAAAAATATAATTCCACTTTGACATTATGGGGTATTGTGTGTAGGCCAGTGACACTAAATCTCAATTTAAATTCAGGCTGTAACACAATAAAATGTGGAAAAAGTCAAGGGGTGTGAATACTTTCTGAAGGCACTGTGTGTGCCCAGTCTACATGGGATTTTCACACATTATTAGATGGAAAAAACATGTAACGTCACACAAAACCATTTCATTCCCCGCCCACACTCTAATCACCACTATTTCTATTGGCTCAATATCTAAATTAAACAATCCTACTACCCCAGTGTTGGTTTGACTATGGGACTCATGGCTAATGTCACTACAGGACCTCTAATCTAAACCGGTCTTGACAACCACAGAGCTCACCCCTCTTTCTGTGCTGCGCAGGGACGCTTGGGTGCTTAGAGGGGGCACCCGTTTAAGCAGTGGGCGTTTACAAGATGCTACCCCAAAAGCCTGCCAGGTGCTGAGGGGGTGTGGAGGGGTGTTGATGGGGTACGGTGGGCCCCTCTTGCAAATCGTCCTGCACCCGTGAAACTGTTGGCCAGATGAGATTAAACTCAGAGTGAGATACATTTGCAATTGATTACCGTTGAGCCACTGTGACGAATTTAAGGCTTTTGGGGGGAGTGTGTGTGTGTGTGTGTGTGTGTGTGTGTGTGTGTGTGTGTGTGTGTGTGTGTGTGTGTGTGTGTGTGTGTGTGTGTGTGTGTGTGTGTGTGTGTGTGTGTGTGTGTGTGTGTGTGTGTGTGTGTGTGTGTGTGTGTGTGTGTGTGTGTGTGTGTGTGTGTGTGTGTGTGTTTACTGCTTAAGGCCTACATGCTAGACCTGAAAAGGAGTAAAAAAAAAAACAAGTCCCCGAAAAAATATATATACATTTGAAATGCAAAAGATCCTGAAGAGTTTGAATAACTTCACTGCTACCCATGTCCATTCTCTGAGACACAGTCTACCTCACTGATTAGTTTCTGTTTCCAAACAGAGACAACATGGAAATCGAATAACATAAAAAGCATCTGGTTATATCTATTTTGCAACTCAACCTCTAAAGACAATGCCATAACTGCAGGGAACAGAGATGTGGCATGTCTTCCCCTTTTAATTATGGGGTGTGGAGCTGTCTGGTTGTGAAATACATGTACATTGCCTGATGTTTTCAGTTAAAACACACGTATATTTCAAATAACTACTACCTGCCTGTTTCAAACCAGCTGAATCTGACTACTCCTGCTTCCTCTTCACCCCTCTGGTTTGTCTGGTATTAATGAGCAATTAACTTGGCATACAAGGTCCTAAACAATAGTACTGGTTGTCAGATGATGCTAATGCTGGTGGCTGTGACCCTGGTGAAAGGAGGCTGAGGATCCTGCTGAATGGAGAGTGTTATGGTCTTTCTCTTCGATGGGTGAATGATATGCAAACTGTACCAACATGTCCTTAAGAGGATTAGAACACCACTTGAGATGCAGGCAGCGCGGTGCTGATATAAGAGTGCCAAAAGATGGGGGAAAGGTTGACATTACACACATTGTCCCAGTACTGGGCAATATGGTGACAGTAAAATACACACATTACATTTACATAGGTTTGAGGGCACAAATATGGCCTACCTATTCAGAGGTATGCTTATAAACTGACAATACAGATGATATCATAGCATAACTATATATTAATGAATTAGGCAGTGCAATGCATAGGCTAGACCACTGACATGCAATATATTTTGCAAACGAATGCTGAATTAAACATGAAGTAATCAATGTACACTTCAAGACTACAATGTTGAAAGATCATGGCCGACAAGCATGAGTTAAATAACCGCCCTAGGATGAAAATAACATTTTGTTCTCCCATCGCCCTCTGAGCGCACGGGACTGGCTGCTCAGCAGTCAAAGAACAGGTGCAAGGGACTCTCTGAACAGAGCGCATTGTCCCGAGGAGATATGGCTTTACTCCGTTTGGGGAGGAGGGGTCTATGTTTAATACAAAGTTAATATCGATTTAATGCTTGTCACTGCTCCTCTGAATCTTGTGGCATTTCGAATTCCCTGGATTGTTCAGCGTTTTTTTTTTTGTTGCACTGCATAAAGGTTAGCTTAGCCCTCACCGGAGAGCCTGTCCATACACAGCCGCATTGTAGACTCTCTGAGGTAGTTAGGCTACATTAAAGGACATTGTTGAGTCAATTGAAATGTGCAGTCGTTGGATACGTAATGAAAGTCAACAAACCGCTGTGCGTAACCTAGTCTTTTGGGTGTTTGGCCTGTTTTCAGAACTGGTTTAGGGAAGGGTAGCATATTATGTCTATGGGGCTGTTGTGTTTATAATCACTTCTTTATCTGCAGTTCTGTATAGAGTGGACCGGGTACTTTTTTTGTTGTAGAAGACGGATATCATTTTGGATCATTGTCATACCATCTTCATTCTTCTTGAAAGAGTGAAATAAATGTTCCCCAAAGGGCGAATTTATAGGCCTATAATGGAGTAATGAAAAGAGAATTCCGCCACTTTGAAAATGAAACGGGACACCTCCCGGTCAGACACTAAAGAGGGGTAGCTAGATGACTGGTGTCATTCGGGAGAATGCGTACCAGTTAGAGCAATCTGTCCCATCCGCGCTCTGAAAATGTCCTTTTCCTTGACGTCACTAACAAATAATGGTAGAATAATAAACAGCTAACCACCTGTCGGACCCTGGATACAATGTAACTGGCCATACAGAAGCCTTCATGCATGGGTAACATATTTACTCAACCCATTCACTTAACGAATCAGAAAGTGACGCAAGACAATGGTTAAGTTCATCTATTTAGTCAATTGTTTTGAGATGTGGAGGCAGCGTTAAGGACCTGAGGTCCGGGTCTTTCAGTGTACCCCTTTTCCGTTTCAATGCAGAAGCAGTCTGTCTTGTGTCAATTCGAGGGTGGGACACGGCGGGGGGAGGGGTGGTGGGTCCTGTAATATTTTAGAGATGTGCTTTTAATGGCATTAATTCAGCCGGAGCCAGCTGTTTTTGCTCTGTTTGGTAAAAGAGGCCAAGACGTGGCAAGCTTGCAAAGCTAGTAGAAATTAGTCTCGGTGATCGAGGCTTCCTGCAAACCATCTGCTTGCAGTCACAAAGGGAGGATTTTTGGAGCAAATTAAAGATATATAGGCTCATAAAAAAGCTTTGAAGGTCTAGTTAGTTTCGTTGTGAATGGTGACAGTGTTACCGCAAGTTTTCTTTTTTTTTGGAGGGGGGGGGGGGGGGGGGGGGGGTCCCGGCGCGTCTGATAAGCGTTCACTTTCTTTCACGAGGGAATCATTTCACGGAGGCGTTCCGTTTTAATTAACCGATCGTGATCACTTTACATTCGATGAATGTTTAACCACTTAGGCTATCATTACTCGAATAACTTTTATATCACGCATAGGCTAAATATAATGGCTGTAATGTCGATTCAGCCTAGGCTACATTAAAAATCACGTGCTTAAAATAATGCATTTAATTATGAAGCAGGAAAGTATAAACTAACATAACATTCGTTTTTCGTTTGTTTTTTATGCTTTCAAAAATCGAATTAACCTTGTTTGTCCTGAAAGCAAATTATAGCCTAAATGATCGCCTAACTTGATAAGAATATATTTAGGCTAATATGAATTGAACATTTCTGGTACGTTGAATACAGTGAGTTGTGCAACTGACTAGGTATCCTATTTCCATTCCCTGATATGTTATTTTATTTCGTTAGCCTATATTTTTGTTTTGTTTTTAATAAACAAATGCGTCTTACAAGCTTAGGCTTTTTTTGACAGCTGGCTATGTTTTAGTTTTTCCCTATATTCGTTTGACATTGTTAGAATATGATTACTATTTTAGCCTATACACTATTTTGGCACAAAAAAAACTGTAGCATGAATGAATTTCGGTTTGGAAATGGATTTTGTTTAATGCTAATGCCTGGTTAAAAGAAAGAGCAGAATCAACGCGACGGTAACATGAATGAATTTCGAGTTGGAAATTGATTTTGTTTAATGCTAATGCCTGGTTAAAAGAAAGAGCAGAATCAACGCGACGGTAACATGAATGAATTTCGAGTTGGAAATTGATTTTGTTTAATGCTAATGCCTGGTTAAAAGAAAGAGCAGAATCAACGCGACGGTAACATGAATGAATTTCGAGTTGGAAATTGATTTTGTTTAATGCTAATGCCTGGTTAAAAGAAAGAGCAGAATCAACGCGACGGTAACATGAATGAATTTCGAGTTGGAAATGGATTTTGTTTAATGCTAATGCCTGGTTAAAAGAAAGAGCAGAATCAACGCGACGGTAACATGAATTAATTTCGAGTTGGAAATTGATTTTGTTTAATGCTAATGCCTGGTTAAAAGAAAGAGCAGAATCAACGCGACGGTAACATGAATGAATTTCGAGTTGGAAATTGATTTTGTTTAATGCTAATGCCTGGTTAAAAGACAGAGCAAACTAAACGCGACGGCCACCGGCTCAAATCCCGCTTTAATATGAGTTTTATACCAGCTTTCAATGTGCGCTCATATGAATGCGTTTTAAATCAAATCACAGATGCACTTTTATTCAGCTGGATAAAACAGCAGAACAAACCACGTCTATAGAAATAAAGCTTTTATTCCAGTAGGGCTTTTTGAAGGCGATGGAGAGAAAGGGAGAGAGGGGCGCCATGGCAGCTGAGGGTGACAGTTAGTTCATGGTTAACAGGATCAGCAGTGTCACGGTGAGGGCCGCACACTTCTCCTCTGCGCTCAAATGTGCAGTGGGCCTGGGTCTGGCGCAACCGAATTAAGACTTTGCAAAGCCCGTGATATTTAACACATCTGTTAAAGCGTTCCGAGAGCAGAAATCCGTTTAAGACATTATTCCATGACGAGGTCCAGATTGAGTGTTGAGAATCCGATGAAACACGAAGCCAATATGCATTTTACGCCATCCACGTATCCCTAAATAAATGCACACTTCAAAGTAGGCTAGTTATAAGGGATGCTAAATGAAACCACGGCGATTAGATTGAGCCTATCTGTGTTATCATGATTGCGAGAATGATTGTCAATATTCATAGCCTATGTTATTGATGCATTATTCATGCGATATTTATTTTATTACCATTGTTGTTGTAATAAGAATGTTTTGCTGTTTGTTGTCGTCGTTATGATCGAGTTATTATAGTATCATTTTTAGCGCGCTGTAGCTTTCATTCGAACTTTTGATCTATTAAAACACAGCAGGGGAGCTGAATAAATATAGTTGCTTCTTCTGGGTTAAGCCCTCATTCAGAAGCCCCAAATTATGTCTGAATCTTTTAGGATCGCTTTTTAATTAGCCTTGCGTGCGTCTCCACTAAACAAAACCCAATTGCAGAGCCTCAATGGAACGTGGTCAATATGCAAAATTGATGACTATGCCTCTTTTGTGGAAGGGACATTGTGTGTTCCTTGCTTATGGAGTCTAATCCAATCATAAATTGCACTCTCTGGCCAATCAGCGCTCCCGGCACGGCGCTTGAAAGCGACCCATGTAGAGAACTTTGTTGAACCTCATTGTTGAGGCTGACAGTTCTGAAAGGAGCTTTGGGGCAGCCTGCTATAAAACGCCTTCCCCAGAGTAGAGGAGCCAGAGGAGTAAAGCTAGTCATTCAGATTGGAACCTATCAGATCCTCATTTGTTCTTGACGGAGTATTTCAACAGATCGTTTCGTGTTGCGTTATACTACAGACGGGACCATGATGATCCCAAGCATCCTTGCGCCTAATGCGATGTACCCAGGCCTTTACCGCCCCTCCGCCTCCTTGCCGGTACACCAGTCCCTGCAGAACGCATTTCCAACCCATTCCAGCTTCCTAGTGGAGGACCTGCTGCGGATAAGCAGGCCGGCGGGGTACCACCTCAGACGGACGCTCCCCTCAGCAAGCGTCTCCCCGGCGACAACCACCACCACCATGTCCTTCAGTGCCATGCCACTGGAGCGCATCGTCTCTCCAACTGCCTTGAGGCGCGAATCATGCGCGCCGAAAACGTCACAACCGAGCAGTAAAGATCCAAAGTATCTTAAGTTTGGAGTCAGCGCAATCCTTGCACCATCACCAAAGACCGGTGAGTGTGAAACAAAGTTTTACCTTCTTTCTAATTGGTAATTTTAGCAGTTCCTTTACACTTAGCATATTGTAAAAGAGATTGTAAAAGAGAAACGTGTTTGTCTCTTCATGAGTGTTGCCTTGATTGTTGGCGTTCCTTGACACATGGTATTTTCCTCTACAGCATCGTTGCCCCCCGCCATCCACCACAGTATGCACCCCAAGGCCTTCTCTCTCCCCTACTTCGACGGATCCTTCCACCCCGCCTTCTTCAGGTCTGCATATTTCCCAGGTAAAGAACTAATTATGCACGTTCAGACACCTTTGAATTGCACTTTGCGCACAGTTGATACTCACCTCTCGACTGGGACAGCGTTCAGAACTTTTCATATCAAAATGTTTTATAGAACGACTTTTCCAAATAATGCTTTGAAAGCTCTGAAAGTTGCACCTTTTTGCACATGCCCTGTATAGGCACGCATATCATTGCAAAACGTAGCTTGCGAACTTTTCAGTGCTTTCAGAGTGGGTGTGGTGTGGTTGGGTGGAATTGGTTCCATTTGCACTGACTTCTCTGCTGCTGAGCTCACTGGTTGCTAACATAGCCCTCTTTCCCCCAACTGCTAGTAAACCCATTATCCGGAATCATCACGGTTTAATTTCGAGACGGGCTGCGGTTCGGTCTCTTCCCCCCCACGGTCTCATGCATTAAGGCCATTTTGGTGTCTCCTCCGCAAGGTCCCGCGTTTTCCCACAGGGCCGGGGCACTGGGCCACTGGCTGCCAACAATGCTTTCAGCACCATAACCAATTTGGTCAGCTCTCCCCCCCTGCGCAAGCCACCCACGCACCCAGAGTGACTTCTACCAGGCGGGCAAGAGGCGTAGACCAGTCATACACTAATTTCCCTATTAGGCGCCATTCACTGCTTTCAATATTCTCACAAGACCACATAGCTCGTTGTTGTGCCTGATTATGGGAAGTGCAACCATGAGTTGTGGATATGAAGGTGGTCTTAGCCCAAGTTATTTGGCAATACATGGTAGGCTTATAGATAGGCATACATGTGCAAGTGTGCAATAATTCATTGACTTGTAAATAATTATTCTTTGCATGAACAATAATCTAATCAGTGCACACTACAAATGTTCAGTGTTTTACTATATCCCTGACCTGAAAAACACACCATGCCTTATACAACCTCCTTCGCCTCTCCGTTTTTTTAAACTCTGGGGCCAATCAACAGGACGAAATAAATAATAATCTCTTAGAAAAGTCTATAAAGTCGCTAGTCCGCGTTTTCATTCAGACGAATCATAATGGGAGTTGGGAGTCTTTTCATGGGATGCGCTGAATACCTTCACGAAACAGCTCGAGCGGCCTGAATAGCTGTTCGTGTTCATTTAATGAAAATGATTTGAGGGCAGAACAAATGCACCCTGGGCCCCTCGGCATCAGTATTCAGGTATGCAGTGGTGTTTAGTTTGAAAGTGTAAATCTCCTTTTGTCGCGATAATATATGGCATTCGCAGCCTGTCCAGAGTCTTTTCTGCGTTAGTTCATTACTACACAATTACCGTTCACGGTTTATTAACTCCTCTATCCGTCCTCGCGGGGTTCCTTAAAGGATACGCTGCCTCCTTACCATACCAATGCGGCTGGGGACCGACCAATGTGCTAATTAGTCACCTCGTGCCATTTCACTCAAAAAGGAGACGTATTCCGCGGCCAAAGGGGGGAAGCATATTCAATCATAACAGATTGCAAAGTTTGTAGACTAGTGTAAAAAAAAAAGTTAAAAAAAAGTAGGCTAGTTGGCTAAAGAAATAGCCTTCCAGGGGACCGATGTTAACGTCTATTTTAAGCCTATTGCTACGTTTTGGCACGCTCTTTATGAATGAACAGTGTTTATTTGTTGAATTAACGTCTCCCCCTCTTCTAACCACAGCCTCTTCATCGGTCGTGCCCATCCCCGGGACCTTCTCTTGGCCACTGGCCAACAGAGGGAAGCCGAGAAGAGGGATGCTCAGACGGGCGGTGTTCTCTGACGTGCAGCGCAAAGCTCTGGAGAAGATGTTCCAGAAACAGAAATACATCAGCAAACCAGACAGGAAGAAGCTGGCCTCAAAGCTCGGCCTCAAAGACTCACAGGTAAATCACGTACTTTTATTTGCCCAGGGCTAAGCTGTGCGTAATACGCGTGTATTTACGCTAACGCGCATGCATGCTAAAGCTGATTCTGTTTTGTATTATTGAAACTCTGTAATAAAGTCAACTTCTACAAACTGAAACAGAACTAACCTGGCTGTACTATTCCTTTTTCTTCGCCAGGTTAAAATCTGGTTCCAGAACCGCAGAATGAAGTGGAGGAACTCCAAAGAGAGGGAGCTCCTGTCGTCAGGAGGTTGTCGAGAGCAGACCCTGCCCACTAAAACGAACCCACACCCAGATCTCAGCGACGTCGGCAAGAAGTCCTCCGCGGAGGAAGAGGAGGACGAGGTGGATGAGGACCCATTCGGTGCTAGAGGCGCGCCTGGCCTTTGCCATTCCCCCGCGGCGGGGCGCGAGTTGTCTAACAGCGCCGGATCGAACCTCTCGTCGCCATCTCTCTCCAGCAAGCACTCGGAGTTCTCAGAATCGGACGAAGAAGAGATCACAGTTTCATAATTTATTTGCTTATAAAATGGTTATCCACATATTAACTGTACCTGTGTGACCAGGTTTGCCAGAGGCTGTATCCCTTAATTTAGACCAATACTAAGAAGAAATTATTTTTTTTCATGTTCCTCCAATTTTTAAAACAATGAACTTCTGTCCAAACAATTTAAGCTATATCCATGATTATTTCTTTTAAAAATAACTGCAGGGTTTATTTTATAGGAAGGGCCGGCTCTTGCCTTTGACAGCAGAGTTTTAAAGTCAATTTCCTTCAATTCTACACATTTTGCCATGTGGCATATGGAAAATGAGGCAGTTTTAAAGCACGTTTTCCGCAGTTCTATATATTTTGCCATGGGGTGGAAAGAAAAGGTTGTAATTTTATTCTACATTTCATGCAATTCCACTCATTTTGCCGTGGGGCTGAGAAACATTTTTGCCGTTTTAAAGCAAGTTTTCTGCAGTTCTACACATGTTGCCATGGCACAGAGAGAAAGTGTTGAAATGTTATGTCATTCAGTTCCATTCATTTTGCCATGACATGTCATGTTAATGCTATCAGAGTGAGAGTGACTAACACAATTAATGGGGCCCTCAGCCATGATTTTCTACAAGTTTTGATAACTGCCTAGACTAACTTACCGATCTAAAAATTGTTTGCAGGAATGGCTCATTGAGTGACTGTCAGTGTCTGACAAAACAAGAGAAGAGCTGCCGATGCACAACCACATTTCAAACTTGCACCTTGTGTATTCTACTATTCTAACTCTCAACAGTAAGTTGAGAACCTGACTGAGTTTTTAAAAAAATATATGGGGGGCCCTAGTGGCCGGGGGCCCTAAGCGACCACTTATATCGCTTATGCCTGGAGCTGTCCCTGTTTATAGGATATACTTAGAAATGATTTGCTGTTTTGCACAGCTCTTTCAATTGTACAGTATTTTGTACAACTATTTGTATGGAAATTTTATGCCAAGAAAATTGAGTTACCTGGACTACTTAGAGTTTTTATTGAAAAGTGTAGAAATGTTGTGCATAATTTATACGATTTTGTTAATTCAATGTATTGTGTGTGTGTATATATATATATATATATGTGTTAATATTTCACCATGTTTTATTTCAATGTATTGTGTGTATATTTCACAATGTTTTGTACAAATACCAAATAAAATGTAACAGTTACATGGTATATCTTCTATTACAAAGTGGAAATTGACAACAACAACAAAAAAAAACATTAGACAGGTTTATGTTAATAGAGAGCCATAATTGATAAGTCACATTGCATTAATTAATAAATAACCATGTTTTTTTTTTATTGAATCACAAATAACTTAATTAAGACTAGCACAGTGACCTTGAGAATCAGTTCTCCAAGCTCTGGAGAGAACATTGATGATAAACTCCACACGCCTGCTCTGATGCAAAAGAGACTGTACACAAAATACTGATGTTCAAGTAGTTACAAATTGGCTAGAAAAGTCATCAAAATGTCACAAGGTAATCAAGTATTTACACTTATGTTACATATATATATATATATATTTTTTACATAGCACAGAATGCTACACATTCATTGAGTTTTAAGAACATGTGAATTCAACAGCGACATCCATTTCAACCATCCAAACCTCTCAAAGCCAGCAGGGTTTTCGCAAGTGGATATACAGACTGACAAACACATTACGTATCCGTTTTTTTTTGTGTGTGCTTGCATTGACTATGACAAGAGACCCCCCCCAGGCATACAGACACAACTTTGATTTCATTATGTAAATGAACAAAGACTGTACCAGCTCCCCAAAAATGAGTCACAAAATCCTTCGCTTGCTGTACATCTCTTGGCAGTGCTGAAAAACCTCAAAGAACTCTCCTTAAGGCTTGGCTTCAATTTTTGAGTTCAAAATGAATGTTGCATAGGATTGATGACTAAGAAACACCCAAAACATTGAAAGATAACGGAAGCGATGCTGGAAACAAATAACTATCGGACCAAAAAAAAACACACCCCTTTAAAACATGAGCTCAAGTAAAAAATGACTTTAAAACATGAGCTCAAGTAAAAAATGACTTTAAAACATGAGCTCAAGTAAAAAATGACTTTAAAACATGAGCTCAAGTAAAAAATGACTTTAAAACATGAGCTCAAGTAAAAAATGACTTTAAAACAAAGCAGGATTATACACGCTGTTACATGTTCACTCGACATTTTGTCATGACGACGACAATCATTACACATCGCATAATCAAAACAGACGACAAGCACGGCAAAGGCGCAAAGGGGTGTATAGAAGGTAGATGAGGTATAGAGACCAAAGCAATTCCTTAATAATCTCTCCCCCAATATCCATGACATATCCATTACAAAATGATTCTTTACTTTGAGCACCAACCAAATGTACTTTATCTCACGGGGTCGCCCCCTTAATAAGTTATATCCAAACTTTTACAAACTTCTCTTCTCTTCTGCATTGGGAGTAATACAATGAATGACATGTCATTAAAGCCCAAGTCCCTTTCCCTATTCAAGCCCTAATAACCTCTTAATAACATGGCATTGGTGTTTGATATGAGGATAGTTCTACAAGCCCACCTGCCGAGGCACAACGCAAAGAGAGTGTCGACTTCTAAAGCCCTGTAAGTTCACAGCCAAAAAGACTAAATTTAAAAAAGTAGCCTATGCACATAGTCTGTTACAAAAAAAGTAAGGCATCTTTTTAAAGTTCAGTCCAGCACCAAAGTAGAGACTTTTCTTCTGGAGAAGAAGCTTATGCTACGGCGACCCGTTTGGGACAAAAGGAGTCACATGTAGGGGCAGGTGAATGGTGATAGGTGTGTGTGTGTGTCACTGGGGGGCATTGGGAACCAGTGAATTTGGTCTCTGTGGAGATGACGAAGATGACACCTCCAGCACCATGCTCCAGAGGAGAGGGCCTGTAGCTCAATCTGTAGCCCAGTTTGGAGCACTGCAGCTGGGGAAGAGCCGCGAGGAGCCTGGCTTGTTGATGTGGTGGTTTTGGCTCCACGACGCAGTCTCTTTCTTTTCTGAAATAAGGAGACCCCGGTACTGATGCTGATAAGGAAAATAACGAAGATGGAGATGATGCTCCATACACAGTGTAAAAACGCTGGTTTCTGTCAGTTGTTTGTCTAAACGGTACATGAGGAGTAGCTGGAGAGCGGTTGGCCACGACGGTGCAAAAATAGAACAGAGCAACAGCAGCAGCTTTCTGTTTCGCTCCTTTTTTGTTGTTGTTCAGTTCTCCTCTCGTTCTGGGTTGCCTGCACCCGTAGTGTTCCTGATATGACAATTAGAGTGGCTTGATTTTTGTGGCGTGAGCTTGGAAAAACGCATTCAAAAGAAATGTTGCATTGGCTGAACATAAAAACGTTAACTGAATGCATTTTTTTTTTGTCTTCTTGGGAAGGAGGAGTCGTCGGCTCACAATGTTGACTCTAGTGTTGAGTCCAGGATGTCATGTTGGTGACTGTTGGTATTAGAGTCGCTGTCGTATCTCTGAGGGCTGGAGGAAGTGGCTGCCTCCTTCAGCCTCATTAGCATACTCATCTGAGGACAGAGACGCCGGGGTCAAAGGTTAGCGTGAGTGTGACTGTGTGTGTGTGTGTGTGTCTGTGTTGTCTCATGGATCTGCATTGCCTGCTTGTGTGTGCTGTGTGTACACTTGACCTGTTTTGAGCATTTGTGTGTTCCTTTGTCTCACCAGCGGGTCTGCGTCACTGTCACTCTGCGACGGCTCCTTCCTGATGCCCTCCCTGGGGGCGGAGTAACCGTCAAAGCCCACATCTTCTGGGCGGAGCTGCAGGAGCGGGGGCCAATCAGCAGGTGTGGGCGTGGCTGACCAGGGGTAGCTGTCAATCACCCAGCGTGCTGGGTCCTCCCACGCTGACCTACGGCCGTACAGCTACAGAGACGGAGACGGATGGAGGGGAGAGAGCATTGTAAGTATCAATGGAGAGATATGATAATAATATGTTAAGTGTGTGTGTGCATATTTTTTGTTTGTTTTTTGTGACCGATATGTTTCAGTGTGCCTGTGTGAGCGGATATGCATGTGTTGCACATCTGTTGCATGGCTTTATGTACTTAGCCTACCTGCAGTCCCTCTCTGACTGCCTCCAGCATGTAGGGGATGATGGAGTAGTTCCAGAGGTCAGTGAACCACACCCTGGAGCCAGCCACGTCCATGGGACACGGCAGGAAGAGGCGTGGCCCTGGGGAGGCAAAGGTCAAAGGTCAGATGGATGTTAAATAGTGCTACTGTGCCTTTCCTTCCAAATCCTAATTTGTGCATAAAGATGTTCTCAGACCACAAAATTTGCCTAATGTCAAGATTAGTCCACATCCCATCCCATTGGTTTTGTAGATCCAGCTATATGCCTTAAACCCCAAATTAATGGAAAATATAAGCGCCACAAATCTTAAAATTACTGTGATTATCTTTTCCATTTCTTTTAGATTGGGGCATATAGCTGGTTTATGACGTCGTTGTGCATTCTACCTACCGATGGTAACGTCAGAGGAGCTGTGTGCCTCTAGGAAGCGGTTGAGGTGGTGCCAGACGCGAGGGATCCAGTCGATGATCTTGACCAGCTCCAGGACGCGTTTGCGGCTGCCGATCTCCGTCTCGATCAGCTTCCTCCTCAGGTAGCGACCCAGGAAGCCCTTCACCGGCTCCAAGTGATTGGCGCACAGCACCCATCTGATCACATACGCAAACGACAGAGGAGGAGGAGTTAATTGGTAGTGACTCATTCATGAATACAGCCAATGAAGACACTCCATCTTTCCATTCGGAAGGAATGGAGAGGGCAATGGATTGCTGCCCAGTCTGTTGCTGCCACCTGGTGATTAATCATGTAAAGTGCATTTCAAATTCAAACATTTTGCTGGGGTTTCCTTTCAGCTGCTATTGATCTTCAACTGGTATATCTAGTGTTATTACGGCTGTTGAGTTAGCCCACCTGAAGTTGTGGTGGAGTTGTAGGTTGGGTGCGGAGGATGTGGCCTGGCTCATCGTACCGATGATGTAGGGACTGGGGACACACACACAGAAAATCAACACATTTACAATAAACACAAGTGTTTGTGCGTGCGCACGCGCGTGTGTGTGTACTCACCAACATTGGTATTTGCAGTTGAACACCCCGTTGAAGAGCTCTCCCAGAGAGGAGACGTGGTGCAGATTATCCAGTATGACCACTAGAGGGCTCTCTGCCTCTAGTCTGTCACCGCTGCACTGCTCAGCCAGGCCTGACAGGTACTGACGCAATTCCTAGAGAGAGAGAGAGAGAGACAGAGGTTTACACATCAAGTCTTTTTTTCAATGCACAAAAACCCTACTGAGTTGTTTTAACATAGACCCACTGTTGAGTTCTGCCTCTAAAGACACGTCCCATATAACAGAGAAAAAAAGGCAAATTAATGGTCACAACACACAGTGTATCGCCTCGCCAGTCGGTGCCCCATGCTGCGGCGACGGTGCTTCAGGGGCATCGCTACGTACCTTGCTAGACTTGTGGTCCACGTTGAAGGTGACGACGGAGTGAGGGGTCAGGGGTCGGCCCTCCTGCAGGAGCAGGTGTCTTGCCAGACGGTTGGCCAGGTGTGTTTTACCGGTGCCGCTGGGGCCAGAGAGAATGACACGGCGGTGCTCCCTCAGCAGAGACACGTAGCGCTGCAGCATGGGCTTGGGGATCAGGGTGTCAAACACCAGGCAGTCCACACTCTCACTGCTCACACCTAGAGAGGGAGAGAGAGGGAAACACTTTACACAGAGAGCACGACACACACCAGATTGTGAGGAGAGACGCAGACATTTAGAGAAACACACACGCTCATACCTTTGAGCCTGATGTTGATGGTGTCACTGTCTCCAACCAGGTAGCCGCAGGGCAGCAGCTCGGGGGAGTGAGAGATGCCGGTGTTGCTATGGCGATGCACATCCCCAATGTTGTATCCCTCCACACTGTCACAGGTCAGCCCCAGCTGGCTCAGTGGGTCCACATGGGTGATGTACTCCTAAGGAAGCAGGAGGGAAAAGGCCAAGGGTTCGGTGACATGCAACTCTACTGTGAATTTCTTGTGTCACTTATTTGGATATTGGAAAGATAAATCAAATGAATGAAACCTTTGTCCGCGAATGAAGTCATTCCTTCAAAGTGTTTACCTTGAAGAGGCGACGGACCACCCCGTCCAAGACGTCCCACTTGGTTTTACCACTCACACCGATACAGCCAATCAGGAAGTGGCGAGCCCTGGCCTCCTGGGAGAGGTCCTCGTCCAGACTGACCACTATCTTCACGTGTCGTCCCTCTTTCCTCATCCCTCCATCTCCCACTGTATCATCCAACAACATGTCTGAGAGGAGAGAGGGGGAGGAGAGTGAGACTCACACAATACACCCATTCACAATAGAAACAGCTATCAGGCCAACACACTTTCAAAAGGCCATCATGCCCAAACACAAATACAGATGTACACACACTTAAAAAAACGCATGCTCACACATTTACCCAACTGTACAGATACCCACATCAAAACATGCTGTTCTTACCTAGGCTGGTGGACTCGGTGAGGTTGATGCTGTGCTGGGTCAGGCCAGGCCCTTGTGCAAGGGTGTGTGTATGGTGAGGGGGCGAAGAGGAGATGGAGGCCTGGGAGGGGGCTCTGCTGCTCCCCGTACTCTCCAGCTTCAGACGGTCATTCTCTGCCTTCAGTTTCTCTATGTCCCCCTGAGAGAAAACACAGGAAGCCATAGCAACAGCAGGTCAACAAAACAGTGTGTGTGAGTGTGTGTGCATGCACGTACGTTTCCCCGTGTGTGTGAATGTTACCTGCATGTGGTTCATGGCCTCTCTGAGCTGGTCCAGTTGATGGGCCGAGCTGAGAGCCTCAAGGCGGATGTCCGTCAGCTTCATCTCCTTCTCCCTGAGCTCGCTGCGGAGCTGCATCACTGTCTCTGCCTCACCGTCCAGACAGTCCGACAGCCTACACACAGATGCTCAAATGACATAACTTTTACATTTTCTCTCTCTCTCTCACACACACACACACACACACGCACACACGCACACACGCACACACGCACACACGCACACACGCACACACACAAACACCACACCTTATACGTACAGTGAGTTGGAGTGCGAGTTCCTGAGCATGTGGCTGGAGGTTGTGGACCCATTGTGGGGGAGTTTAGGGGAGGAGGGGAGGGAGGAGTCCGTCATCTCCTCTATGTCAGAGTGGGACGAGGCAGACTTAGGGGACTTCTTCTTGCTGAACGCCTGCTTGAAGGAGCTGCGCAACTGCAGGCGGGAGAGAGGCAGAGAGGAGTGGCGGGTGAGTGTCTCCCAAAACAGGCGGGGAAATCGGAGGGAGGCAGCGGTGAGGGGAGTGCCCGAGTAAGTGAGAAACAGACCAAGAAAAGAGAGAAGGGAAGGAGAAGCAATGGGGGAAAAGGACTAGGGCTACAGGGAGACCGTGACTTGAGCTTTATGCTCCGAACACAAACACTAAGAGGTGTCCTTGTGAGTGAGTGTCAGGTGGTTATTGTGTGTGTGTGTGTGTGTGTGTGTGTGTGTGTGTGTGTGTGTGTGTGTGTGTGTGTGTGTGTGTGTGGTCACATACATCCAGTCCACTAACCTGACCTACTGTGTGTGTGTATTAATACACAACGCACTGTAGACTGCAGAGAGAAATAACCGCACTGCAGTGAATAAGACTAGAAAAGAGGCCGTCGTGGAGACTATCAGTTTCATGTACCTTTAATTCACAGCAATTCCACACGATTACCAGGAAATGACTGCCTTATAATGGAGCCTTGTGTTACGTTTTTGTTTCAGAGCTCAAAGTCACACCAGGAAAGGAAGCAGGATAAAGAACACGACCGGACAAGAAAGCAGAGGGATGATTGAGGACGGGAGAGGAAGGAGAGGGATGATTGAGGACGGGAGAGGAAGGAGAGGGATGATTGAGGACGGGAGAGGAAGGAGAGGGATTGCGTTAGTAACCTACAGAGTGCTTGGGGTTAGGTTAAGGTCAGCTCGAGGTTAAGCTGCCTTTCTTTTTTTTTGAATCCACTCTTACCTCATAGACCTGCCACATGAAGCGATAGCACAGAGGAAGACAGAGAGAGAGAGAGAGAGAGAGACACAAAACAGCACAGGTTCAGTGGGGAGTGTGTGAGTGTGTCAGTGGTAGGGACATAGCCAGTGGAGGCTACAGAAGGTGTACTGTGGAAAAGTGGAAAATGCTCTAAGGAATATCAAAAGTCAAATCCTAGGAATCGGAGAGAGCGATCTACACTTGTTAGAACTTGTATCATTAGAATCTCTGAGCAGGGTACAGAACGGAAGGCAATTCAAATATAACGTGTCCACTTGAATAGGAACACAGCTGCTCTGCAACGTAAGCCTCTAAGGCCATTTGCTTCAACCCACACTGGCGCCAGACCGATGTCCCTCTAACAGGGGGCTCGTTTACGGTCCACTACCCTTCTTACCACGATACCTCACAGACAGACTGCATACACCCTACATGCTACACTCTTCCACATGCGGCTTATCCAATCCGCAAATTATCAAAGGACCACCTATTGTCTGTGCAAAAAGCACATGAGAATTACGGGCTATCTGAAGATAGCTTATTGTCACATGACTTTCGCTCGAGGAAACTGCATATAGACCGTACATCAGTCTACTCCTCACAAAGTCCTCGGATTGGGCCAGGAGTATTGTATGATTAAATCGCTAGAGCTACACATATAGACATTCAAAGCTAAAGTCAGCTTATACAGGGTCACTTCAATGTCATTACGTCTACGGGACAGAGGACAGGGACACAAATCACTGGGGTCTAGACAGGTTCAATAGCAGCCAATACTAGAGGTTGACCGATTAATCGGAATGGCCGATTAATTAGGGCCGATTTCAAGTTTTCATAACAATCGGAAATCGGTATTTGTGGACGCCGATTTTGCCAAATTAAATTTTTTACACCTTTATTTAACTAGGCAAGTCAGTTAAGAACACATTCTTTTTTCAATGACGGCCTAGCAACGGTGGGTTAACTGCCTTGTTCAGGGGCATAATGACAGATTTTTACCTTGTCAGCTCAGGGATTCAATCTTGCAACCTTACGGTTAACTAGTCCAGCACTCTAACCACCTGCCTCACGAGGAGCCTGCCTGTTACGCGAATGCAGTAAGAAGCCAAGGTAAGTTGCTAGCTAGCATTAAACTTATCTTTTAAAAAACAATCAATCAATCATAATCACTAGTTATAACTACACATGGTTGATGATATTACTAGTTTATCTAGCATGTCCTGCGTTGCATATAATCGATCCGGTGCGCTTTCGCGAAAAAGGACTGTCGTTGCTCCAACGTGTACCTAACCATAAACATCAATGCCTTTCTTAAAATCCATACACAAGTATATATTTTTAAAACGGCATATTTAGCTAAAAGAAATCCAGGTTAGCATGCAATTTTAACCAGGTGAAATTGTGTCACACAGAGTCAGGGTATATGCAACAGTTTGGGCCGCCTGGCTCTTTGCAAACTAATTTGCCAGAATTTTACGTAATTATGACATACATTGGTTGGTTGTGCAATGTATCAGGAATGTTTAGTCTTAGGGATGCCATCTGTTAGATAAAATACGGAACGGTTCCGTATTTCATTGAAAGAATTAAGGTTTTGTTTTCTAAATGATGGTTTCCGGATTCAACCATATGTGTGTTATTATGTTATATTATGTTATAATTAAGTCTATGATTTGATAGAGCAGTCAGACTGATCGATGGTAGGCAGCAGGCTCGTAAGCATTCATTCAAACAGAACTTTTGTGTGTCTTGCCAGCAGCTCTTCGAAATACTTCAAGCATTGCGCTGTTTATAACTTCAAGCCTATCAACTCCCGAGATTAGGCTGGTGTAACCGATGTGAAATGGCTAGCTAGTTAGCAGGGTGAGCGCTAATAGCGTTTCAAAGATCACTCGCTCTGAGACTTGGAGTAGTTGTTGCCCTTGCTCTGCATGGGTAACGCTGCTTCAAGGGTGGCTGTTGTCGATGTGTTCCTGGTTCGAGCCCACTTTGTTTTTGCATTATTTAAACCAAATTGAACATGTTTCATTATTTGAGGCTAAATTGAATTTTATTGATGTATTATATTAAGTTAAAATAAGTGTTCATTCAGTATTGTTGTAATTGTCATTATTAAAAATAAAAAATGTAAAAAATCGTCCGATTATTCGGTATCAGCGGGTTTTTTTGGTCCTCCAATAATCGGTATCGCCGTTGAAAAATCATAATCGGTCGACCTCTAGCCAAAACCGTAAAGCAATTAGAGCGGGGCTCAATTCAAACCCTGTGGGAAACCAAATTCCTCTATTGGAATGCAATACAATTCCTGAAATGCTATTGGAATTGAGCCCACGTCTGGAGGATTGACACGGAGATAGATTTGCTACAACCACTACAGCAGCGACACACTGGGTATGTAAAGCAGCTCCTACAGCAACAATCAGCTCGTCAAGATACTGTAGATGCAGGCAACAAAAAAGAGTTCAGTAGTAGCTTTAGAGAGTCTCAAGACGAGCCGCTTCCATCGAGCAGCTCTGAAGCGGTACAAATACAATTACCTGGCGCGAAAGCTTTCAGGTCGATCGCTGTTTTGCTGCCTACAGACACCAACACATAAGGCGCGCAGCCTAAAAGCATCTACAGTAACCAAACCACCAACAGGATGCATACATCGTCGTCTTCAACCTGTCCTCCTGTGCAAGACACGATCTGTCAGCAACAAGGAGCAAGAGGGAACACAACAAGAAATGGAGCAACGTTAACTCCCTGTATCAACAGGGAATTGAAAATGTTCGAAACATGTTTTCTCTATTTCACACACCACCTCTACAACTTGTAGATCTAGGTAACGTACCAAATGACACACTATTCCCTATACTGTACACTATTTTTGAACAGGAACTGGAGTCTACAAGGAAAGCTAATCGCGTTGCATTCACCTTGGCCCCTGTGCAAGATGCCTAAGAACGAGACCCCAGAGTGTGAATTACAAACACACAAATATATATATATATAGAGAGAGATATATATATATATAGAGAGAGAGAGAGAGAGAGATGAAACAAGTGAGACAGAGACAAACCTACATACAGGGGTTAGATTTCATTTGGAATAAGATATGTTTGTGTGTGTTAGTGAGCGATCACGACCGTGAGTGTGCGCTTTGAATGCGTCTGCATGTGTACGACTATACATACCCAGTTCTTCTTGTTCTTCTTCTTGTTCTTAGCGTCGGCGTCCATGTTGGATCCCACACTGGAGTGGCTGGTTGCACTGGCAATGCTGCTGACGCTGTCTGACGAGTGCTGTCTCCTCATCCGTAGGTCTGGCTGCTGCTGCTGCTGCTGCTGCAGGGGGCTGCCATTACTACCCCCACCACCTGAGAAATAGGGGAGGAGAGAGGGGGGGGGGGGTTGAGAGACAGACAAAGTGAGAGAGCGAGAGAGACTTTATTTTCAAAACTCATAAATAATACAGTATCACAGCATTGTGGGAAGTCCTTAACTTCACCTTTCCCTTCGCCAGGGGTAAGCTTCAAGGTAGAATCAGCGATATGATGTAGATGTATAAAATGAACAGCATTGTGCAGGGTCCCCCAACTGGTGGGGCGCGGGTGATTTTATTTGGCCCCCCAAGTTTCCTGAGCAAGTTTGAGACATAACAGACTTCCACACCGATCTCAACAAACCATTTCTGTATGTACCTCACTTTGTGCACGGGGGTATTGTCATCCTGAAACAGGAAAGGGCCTTCCCAAAACTGTTGCCACAAAGTTGGAAGCACAGAATCACCTAGAATGTCGTATGTTGTAGTGTTAAAATGTCCCTTCATTGGAACTAAGGGAACTAGCCCGAACCATGAAAAACAGCACCAAACCATTATTCCTCCTCCACCAAACTTTACAGTTGGCACTATGCATTCAGGCAGGTAGTGTTCTCCTGGCATCCGCCAAACCCAGATTCATCCGTCAGACTTACAGATGGTGAAGCGTGATTCATCACTCCAGAGAACGCATTTCCACTGCTCCAGAGTCCAATGGCAGTGAGCTTTACACCACTCCAGCCGACGCTTGGCATTGAGCGTGGTGAGCTTAGGCTTGTGTGGCTGCTCGGCCACGGAAACACAAAACATCACGATGGTGCCGACGGAGATGGTCGCCTCGCTTCCAGCCCTTAGGAAACTGTGAGGTATTTCGTATTTTTTTTATGTGACAAATACATTGGATTTGATTTCATGAAGCTCCCGACAAACAGTTCTTGTGCCGATGAGTTTGGAACTCGGTAGTGAGTGTTGCAACCGAGGATGGACGATCTTTACATCTTGAGTGGCCTGCCACTTCTTTGTTGAGCCGTTGTTGCTCCTAAACGTTTCCACGTCACAATAACAGCGCTTACAGTTGATCGGGAAAGCTCTAATAGGGAAGCAAGTTTACGAACTGACTTGTTGGAAAGATGGCATTTTATGTTACCTTTATTTAACTAGGAAAGCCAGTTAAGAACAAATTCTTATTTTCATCCTATGACGGTGCCCCGTTGAAAGTCACTGAGCTCTTCAGTACAGACCATTCTACTGTCAATGTTTGTCTATGGAGATTGCATGGCGGTGCGCTTGATTTTGTACACCGGTCAGCAGCGGGCGTGGCTGAAATAGCCAAATCCACTCATTTGAAGGGGTGTCCACATACCTTTGTATATATATTGCATCTGCGGTGCTGCTCGCGGAAACATCATTTCTCGGAGTCTACTGTACCCCTAAGGAACTGTTAGAGGTTGTTGGAGATATTGCTATGGTTTTGGTTCGGTTCTCCTTACCTGTCCTGTTCTGTTTGCAGGTGAGTTCAGGTGTGTTGATGACTCCGTTTATGGCAGCCTGGGCCACGTTGTTCTGCTTCTTCAGCAGCTCAATGTTCTTCCTCAGCTCGTTCAGCTCACAGTCCTTCAAGGAAAACACGTATTCATTCACATATCTAAAAATCCATATACACGATCGTATTTTCATATTTTGGTTTCCCTTGGGCCGAGACGCACATAATTCCACTGTGCTTTAAATGATGTAACGTGGTGCTGTGAAAATGCCTCACCTTGTGCTCAGCGGTCATACTGAGACTCTTCAGTCTGATGGTCATGTTACCCAGGCTCTGTTCAAACGCTGCCACCAGGTGAGCCTGCACAGAGAAATAACGCAGGTTAGAATAATGTCAAAGAGGTTATATTATAGTTCAACTTAGTTGGAATGGCCAAAGATCCTTATTGTCAAAGCATGAGAGTGATGAGAGCAACAGTAGCTGTACTCCCAGATGATCTGCTCCAAGGACAGAACTAGTAGTAGATAAGACAAGAACAACTGACAGGAATCCAAACCGAGTTACCGAATAACAACAGTTCTCTCATCTCAAAGCCAACAGCTAATGTAGCGCATCGATTAGCCTACATTCCAATTAAAAACTAGAAGGCAAAGCAAAAAGGTTGAAGGGGAATGGTCCATTTTTATACCACAACCCACACACAGTACCAAACCAATATAGTCATCATCTACTACAAATAGTCAGCTTGCTCGGGGTTTCTTAAACAATGGGTTGGGACCCAAAGTGGGCCCTGGGCATGTTAGAGGCCAGTAATGAGAATACATCTAACTATATTGGCGATTTGGAAAAAGTCACAAAAACAGCTTGCGCTCTTTTCCTTGCCTCACGCTCTTCTCTTATCAAGTGATAATGCTCTCACTATTCTCAATTTAAATCTGGTCTTTACTAAGATTTCAAATAGGCTATTATCAAATGGGCAGGAGTAAGGGCAGGGGGTGAAAAAAATACTTGAATGGTGAATGGAGGCTGCGCTTTCCCACGGTGTCAATCATGCTGGCTAGACTACTCAGGTTTTACATCAGAGAAAGGTGCTTAATATTAGCAGCTCAAAAATAAACATAGCAGCAGTAGAAAGCTGTGATCCTCCTCTTTTTAGGGGTAACCATCATATTCTGTAGCTAAAAGGTAACGTGGCAGCCTATTAATTAGGAAAATCTAAAAAAATGCCTTATTACTAGGCTATTCAACATCAAATACAAATACACCATAATTGTAGGCTAACTGTACTCTATAAGCAACCCAATCAATGAGCCAACAGCATCGCTTAGGCCTATACGTTCTCTCCCAGACTCATGGATATAAGGTTTGGAGTGTAGCACAAGGTAACCAGTCCATCCGATATGCATAATAACACAGTCCACACTCAAAGTAGATTACTAGAATTTGTTTAATTTTGGAGTAGACCAATTATGTACCAAAGACATCTAAAATATGTTTAAAAATATATATAATTGACAAAGAATTCGGTCCGTGTGTAATATGTGGTAGGCTATTAGGCTGTGTGTTGTACATGCGACATCTTAAATGTGTTGAAATGATCATCACCTTAGAAAGCGCCGTCAATTTCCTTGTTTTAACCCTCGCAAAGCTGCTGGCCCAGACGGCATCCCTAGCCGCGTCATCAGAGCACGCGCAGACCAGCTGGCTGGTGTGTTTACGGACATATTCAATCACTCCCTATCCCAGTCTGCTGTCCCCACATGCTTCAAGAAGGCCACCATTGCTCCTGTACCCAAGGCGGCAAAGGTAACTGAACTAAATAACTATCGCCCCATTGCACTCACTTCTGTCATCATGAAGTGCTTTGAGAGACTAGTCAAGGATCATATCACCTCCACCTTACCTGCCACCCTAGATCCACTTCAGTTTGCATACCGCCCAAACAGGTCCACAGGCGATGCAATCGCCATCACACTGCCCTATCCCATCTGGACACGAGGTATAAATACGTATGTAAGAATGCTGTTCATTGACTACAGCTCAGCTTTCAACACCATAGTACCTTCCAAGCTCATCATTAAGCTTGAGAACCTGGGTCTCGACCCAGCACTGTGCAATTAGGTCCAGGACTTTCTGACGGCCGCCCCCAGGTGGTGAAGGTAGGAAACATCTCCACTCCGCTGATCCTCAACACTGGGGCCCCACAAAAATGTGCGTGCTCAGCACCTTCCTGTACTCCCTGTTCACCCATGACTGCACGGCCATTCACGCCTCTAACTCAATCATCAAGTTTGCAGACGACACAACAGTAGTGGGCTTGATTACCAACAATGACGAGACAGCCTACAGGGAGGAGGTGAGGGCAAACAACCTCTCACTCAACATCAACGAAACAAAAGAGATGATCATGTACTTCAGGAAACCACAGCGGGAGCACCTCCCTATCTACATCGACGAGACATTACATTTGTGTGTTTTAGGTAGTTGTTGTGAAGTTGTTCGATATTTCTGCATTGTCGGAACTAGAAGCACAAGCATTTCGCTACAGTCGCAATAACATCTGCTAACCATGTGTATGTGACCAGTAACATCTGCTAACCATGTGTATGTGACCAGTAACATCTGCTAACCATGTGTATGTGACCAGTAACATCTGCTAACCATGTGTATGTGACCAATAACATCTGCTAACCATGTGTATGTGACCAATAACATCTGCTAACCATGTGTATGTGACCAATAACATCTGCTAACCATGTGTATGTGACCAATAACATCTGCTAACCATGTGTATGTGACCAGTAACATCTGCTAACCATGTGTATGTGACCAGTAACATCTGCTAACCATGTGTATGTGACCAATAACATCTGCTAACCATGTGTATGTGACCAATAACATCTGCTAACCATGTGTATGTGACCAATAACATCTGCTAACCATGTGTATGTGACCAGTAACATCTGCTAACCATGTGTATGTGACCAGTAACATCTGCTAACCATGTGTATGTGACCAGTAACATCTGCTAACCATGTGTATGTGACCAATAACATCTGCTAACCATGTGTATGTGACCAATAACATCTGCTAACCTTGTGTATGTGACCAATAACATCTGCTAACCATGTGTATGTGACCAATAACATCTGCTAACCATGTGTATGTGACCAGTAAAATGTGATTTGGCTTTGAAACAAGATCCACAACAATGCTTTCCACTCAGTTTCAACCTGTTGCTGAACATCTTTCCTAAAAATGTATCGACCACAGTGAGGGCAAACAATGTCGCCTAACAGTGAGTTTTAACAGCACAATATTGTTTTGAAGATAAGTGATTTTAGATTGCATTTGCATTAATATCAGAGTGGTTAGAGGGACAATAGAACCCCGAGTACCAGGCCATTAGCGACCTGACGTTCATTAGCGAATTGGGTACTACCAACGCATCAGCGCCATTGTTGTACGAAGTGCATAAGAGGAGATTACCGTGACTCAACGGTCACGTGAGATGTGACTGCGGTCATGACTGCCGGTGTGGCGGAATTCACCGCAACAGCCCTAGTGTTTACACATTTGTCTCTGTATGTTTGTGTGGGCATATGTTTCCACATTTGTGTGTGTGTGTGTGTGTGTGTGTATCTAGGTTTCCCCTCCTGTTGTACTTACATTAGCACTCAGCTGTGTTGTCAGGGCCGAGACTTTTTCCTGGGAGGCATCCAGCTCTCGACGCAGCTTACGGATCTAAATATAAAACACGCATCACAAACACACATCATCACCAAAACACACAACGGGCTGAGAAGGTTGTGTCGGTGTGACAATACAAGGCAAAACTCCC
This sequence comes from Oncorhynchus mykiss, assembly GCF_013265735.2. Taxonomy (NCBI): domain Eukaryota; kingdom Metazoa; phylum Chordata; class Actinopteri; order Salmoniformes; family Salmonidae; genus Oncorhynchus; species Oncorhynchus mykiss. Next base: position 15,916,418 of record NC_048590.1, read on the forward strand.
TGGTCTATTCTCTGATAGAAAGGGGTTAGGGAAAGGAAGCATCGTGTCATGGCTTCATAAAGGAGCACACAGGTGTTTGGAACCAGGGCTTATTGTCACATGGTCACCCACAACACAGACATGTGTAACTAGACACAATACTGAATACGCCCCCATGTTCCAACATGTCATATGAATACAGAGACAAGAATAAGAGAGAGAGAGAGAACGAGAGAGAGAGAACGAGAGAGAGAACGAGAACGAGAGAGAACGAGAGAGGGCGAGACCGAGAGAGAGAGAGAACGAGAGAGAGAATATGAGAGACCGAGAGAGAGAGAGAACAAGAGAGAGAGAGAGAGAGAATGAGAGAGACCGAGAGAGAGAGAGAACGAGAGAGAGAACGAGAGAGAGACAGAGAGAGAACGAGAGAGAGAACGAGAGAGAGAACGAGAGAGAGACAGAGAGAGAGAGACAGAGAGAGAACGAGACAGAGAGAGAGAGAGAGAGAACGAGAGAGAACAAGACAGAACGAGAGAGAACAAGACAGAACGAGAGAGAGAGAGGTAGATAAAGCAACAAGAAAGAGGGAACGAAGAAAGGGGGAAAGAGTGCACTTCTTTACAAAGAAGGTGAAAGGGAGTTCAAGTCTTACCTCTGACTGGGATTTCTCTTCAGTCTGTGAAGACAAAATGAGAGAATGATTAGATGATCTATGGATCGAAAGGAAGAAAGCAGTATTATTCAAGACAGGCCTGAAAGGGAGGGAGGGTTGAAAGTTGATATACTTCTACAGCACCTGGGGGTAACAGACTACACCAGCCCAGCATGGCTCCAGAACACTGTCTCCAGGCTCTGTGTATTTTCTCTCGTTCAAACTCCCGGATGATTTATAAGCTACAGAAACATGGTGATTATAGATGTCTGGTGTAATGGGTCTGGAAAGCAGAGATGTATGCTCCTGGAGGCGTTTAGAGAGCGTTGGTGGGAGGAGGCAGAGTGTGTCTTTCTGCTGAGAGGCATTGTCTCCCTACACGCCACTCTGAACAATGGTAACACAGGAGAAACCACAAACGCGCAAGCAGACATATATGGCCTCATGCCCACACACACTTGCACGCATACAGTATATACTGTGTACATACACAAAGGCATGCATGCATGTAAACCCCATACACACGGACCAACCCCCCCCCTTTACAGGTACGTCTCCACACAGAGTGACAGTCTACATTTTCAAACCAAAACACCATTCGACCCTATTCTGTTCCTACATATCTCTGTATTGTCTACCTGTGATTTGCTGTGCAGTGTGTGGGCGGTTGCTAGGTAGGCCCTGATGTCGAGCCTGTAGTGGCCGTGTTATTGTGACATAACAAACTTCAATTAATAATGTTTTTTTCACCCCCTGGTCCCGCCTGTCTGTCTGGCGCTGTAATGTGTTAAGAGCTGCTCTGACAGGTTTTCTTGTCCTGACCAGTCACCAAAACGTCCTGACCAGTCACCAGAACGTCCTGACCAGTCACCAGAAAGCCCTGACCAGTCACCAGAATGTCCTGACCAGTCACCAAAACGTCCTGACCAGTCACCAGAAAGCCCTGACCAGTCACCAGAAGGTCCTGACCAGTCACCAGAACGTCCTGACCAGTCACCAGAACGTCCTGACCAGTCACCAGAACGTCCTGACCAGTCACCAGAATGTCCTGACCAGTCACCAGAAGGTCCTGACCAGTCACCAGAAGGTCATGACCAGTCACCAGAAGGTCCTGACCAGTCACCAGAAGGTCCTGACCAGTCACCAGAACGTCCTGACAAGTCACCAGAACGTCCTGACCAGTCACCAGAACGCCCTGACCAGTCACCAGAACGTCCTGACCAGTCACCAGAACGTCCTGACAAGTCACCAGAACGTCCTGACCAGCCACCAGAACGTCCTGACCAGTCACCAGAACGTCCTGACAAGGAAGGAAAACAAGAACACACATTTTTCATGTCCTGAATTTGTTAAAACGCTATTTT